>NW_009260413.1:2508444-2516270 GCF_000687185.1 Egretta garzetta | reverse complement strand
GGTGGGACCGACAATCTCCGCCTCCGCTAAATCACTGAGAGAGAGAGAGAGACGGGCTGAAGGAGTCAGAGCGGTCCCCGCTTTTCCGCCCCCTCCCCCAATTAAAACAAACCTCCAGCCCAAACCGAGCCCCTGCCAATGTTAAGCACAAAGGCTGCCTCCCGGGCACGGGGGAACACTGTGCTCTTTAACTGTTTCCTCGCTGAAACTGAGCTGAATCACTTCGCTGGACTCGTCCAAGCAACAGCCTTGGGAACCCACTGCTGTAGCTGCTGGCTCCTAGCACCGGGGGCTCGGAAAGGATGCGCGTCTGATTGCACCAGGCGACCCAGGAGCCATGAGCAGAGTGGGGAAAAAAATCTCATGCTGAAATATGCAGCTTTTGCTTTGTATTTTCCCCGGGTTTGGCCAGAATCATAACATGGTTCCAAGACATCAGTGACACTCCCTGTGTAAGAGTTTCAAAAATGCTGGATCCCTAAACAGTGACTGTTCCTGGGTGAAAATTTCCGTGGTCCATCTGGGACACACCTTGCTAATAACCTTAGTTTTCAAGACCAAAAATGCATTTACAAAAAGGATAGCATTTTCTGGCATTCCTATGTTTCTTAATACTGCTCTTCTGTCAAGGTAGTGGTACAAAAAAACTTGTGCAGGAAAAGTGGGAAGTTCTCTTACAGCTAATAATCTTTTCCCATGTTGAAAAAATACCAGGGTGTCAGAGGGACCAGCTTGTAGTGGAAAATTTCAAAATCCCTTCACGCTAGCAAGCTTATGAAATGTTGAGTCCCTTGTTAAATCATGTCAGGATCCTCATTTCATGGCAAGTTGCCATCTGGCCGTACCACAGAGGTTGTTTTCTAAGCCTATATGGGCTTCTTTTGAATAAAAAAGGCAGTCTTCCTAAATATGATAGAAAACCACGTGGTCCTAAAAGAATAAAAACAGACTGAAAAGAACAATAGAAAATGTGATGCTGGTGGCCTGCAGAATTAAAATATCTGTCACTAAATCATGTAAGAAATTGTTTTGAACTTCATGAGTTTTTCATAGTTAAAAGAATGTTTCTGTAGACATTATTTTAAATCATCTGGTAAGTCCTGAACAGGAAAAACCAGCATCTGGATCGACTGGAATAGCAATGCTTTGTTGCCTCTAGAAAGTCATCTCAGTTAAATGATGTGTCAAAACACAAGGTCTTTGAAGGAACATAAGTGTTGAGGCTGAGAATCACAAGAAGCCTGCTGTTTGCAAATCAGGTAGAAAAGTTTAATTCAAAATCCCAAGTTGCCCTGAGGTTGAATAAATGCTGATAAGCCACTATATTGGTAAAAGTCACTTTAAATTCTTTACAGTTCAGTCATAGACACGTAGTATTAATGATTTGCTTTGTCATTCAGAATCATCTGTATGATAACCTGTTCTCTAAACATCCTTAACACCCTCTTCCTTTCCTAGGATCATTTGACCTTTATGTCTAAACAACTAGAGTTGTTAAGAAAAATGAAATTCATATTTCTGATCTCATTCAAACACACATTTGTCCTTCCAATACCTAATTCCATTGATTTGGAAGGTTTAAATCATATATTCAGACACTGCCACACATAACTATATTTACTATCAAATGAAATAAACAAATTTACTAATGCTGTTAAAGATCTATTTCAAAATATGAAAGAAGAGAGCTCTATTCCCGTTGTGAATGCTTTTATTTATTGCCAACCCACATAAATAGTATTAGTTATTAGAAATTACTGAATTGCTCAGTTCTGTGTTCTTCATTATTATTATTGTAGCTTATTTATTAATTGGTCCTTTGTTCTGCCTTTAATCTTTTAGGTGTCTCAAACTGAGTTGAATTCTTGTCTTAAACTACGTTAAATTAAAAAGTTATATTTAATTGGTCCTGCTAGGGTTTTGTTACTGTGTTCAGGAAAGTAACATGGAAAAGGAAGTTACCATACATGACTTATCCAAAAACTGCAGTTGCAAATGCAGTTGACCTCAGCTTCTAAGAAAAGTGATAAAATACAGTTCTTTACATCAAGATATTTTCAGCAATTAGAGACACTTTCACCGTCACTGTAGGACTGCTATCCTCTGCGTGCATTCTTTTATGGAAGAGTTCTTGACTGAGGACTCTCTCCAGATTCAGCACAGTGAAAGTGTTTCCTCTGACCTCTTCTGGTTTGTGTCTTCAACAAACTACTTTGCTTGTCTTGCACAACTTCAGAGATTCAGAGTAAGGGTAATGTGTTCATCTCATTACAAAATAATCCATTATGCTTCAGTTTTAAGGATACCTAGTTTTGCAGCTGGAGTCATGCTTCAAGAAGACTCTCAACATTTTGTAAAGCTATTAATTTTCCTGATGCCTTCAGGTATTAGAAAGGAATTCTTTAGTGCAAGTGTTACTAACCAAGTGAAAGACAAGCTGCAATGTCTTTTATACAACTACCTCAGAGGCAATAAAAGAGGATCCTTAGTTATGTTTGGATGAGTTAATTTTATTTGATTGAAATGAACGTTTAGCAAATGTATTACCTGTTGAACCACTTATCTCCTCAGATTTGCTATGAAGTAGGAACATGTGTTCATCAGCTCATGGAGTCCTAAATTGCATTCCTGAGATTCAAAAGACCAAAATCAAAACCAGATATTGTCTATAATTGGCATTTTCATAAGCAGTCGGTTGGTGTGTTTATAATCTGTACCATATTCAGAAAATCAGAAGAGTTACTCATGGCAAAGTATGCAAATATCTAATTATTTTGCTTTCTCCCACTTGACTTCTGATAGAATTTTTGTTCTTTCAAGAAACAGTACAAAATAGTATGTTAGGAACCACTTGGATAATTTGGAAAAAAGAACCTAGGTACTTTGGTTAAAATACTGGATAACTGTTTTACTTTTAATTCAATATGTAGATCTAGTGAATAATTTTGCTTTGTATTTCTGAAATAAAAAGGAACTCAGCAAATCCCAAACTTCTCATAGAAACATGCTAGTTTGAAAAATATTTGGTGGGGAGCTTTCTCAACTTTTACTAACCCTAGTTCAGTCAGAAGTTGTACCTCACTTCAAGAAAAAAAAGATGAATCCAAGCCATAGACAATATTTCTATTTTGTGTAGGTTTTCTGTTCTTCAACAAGAGATGCACTTATGCAGTGGCTTTATAATAATTCAGTTAAAAAAGAGTACCTACCAGAAAACATAAATTCATTGAAACTTAGGGTCCATTATTTCCAGTGATCATTGAACAATTTATTTGCTTCCATTACATAACATTTATGTTTCCCAGTAGCTGCTTTGCTTAAATTATATCTCTAGTAATGGCATATCTATAACTCTGCTATGTGCTTAGCACAAATAAATCCTCATTCTGGCAAGAGTATCTTGCTCCTCCCTCCCTCCCTCCTTCCTCTCTCCTTTCCTCCCTCCATTTATCTTTCCCCCCTTCTCTGTCTCTCTCTTTTGTTTCCTTCATGTTGGTAGAACTTTTTGGCAATTTACACATGAGTTTATAATGCAAGGAGAATTATAGGGAGAATACTTTTATATTTGTTTATTCTAATAATTGGAAAGCTGTTTGTATCAGAACCACTGAAATATTCCTGCCCTTGAACTATGGGAAGTTGAAACCTGAAGCTGTGATGGAATCAAAAGGGGAAAAGGATTGAAGATTAAAGGACCAAAAAGACCACGGTGCCAAACAATTAATAAAGGAACAACTGCAGGAGCTATTGCACCCCAAATGGGAATATTAGTCAGGAACTGTGGATAGGGTGATAGAAAAGTTTTAGTAAGAAGTGAGGTTGCTGGACCTTTAGTGTACAGGTTGGAGAAATAGTAACATGTATTGTTAATTCCCTTCAGTTACTGAGCATTTTAGCTTCTTCTGGGGACCATTTTTCTACTGCGTTTGACACTCTGTTAAACACTGTGTTAAACACAATAGACTAAGAACATTTGAGGAAAGATTTACTGGGAGAGGTAATGTTGTTGGCCTCCATTTCCATTGACGGAAGCCCTAATTTTCAAGTGCTTGTTCCATAGAGCCTGATGGGAATGCACCCATGAGTGCTGAGGGAGTTGGCCAATGTCATTGCAAGGCTACTCATGAAAAGATTTCTCATGGAAATGAGTGGGCAGAGAAAGACCTGAGTTTCCTGGTGGACAAGTTGCCCATGAGCCAGCAACGTGCCCTCACAGCAAAGGAGGCCAATGGGATCTGCAGGGGAGAGGGAGGTGAACCTACACCTCTACTCAGCACTGATAAGACACATCTGGAGTCCGGTGTCAAGTGAGTCGAGCAAGGGGCTACAAAGATGATTAAGGGACTGGAGCTTCTGTCATGTGAGGAAAGGCTGAGAGAGCTGGGACTGTTCAGCCTTGTGAAGAGAAGGTGCAAGCAGGATCTTAGTGTGTATAAATGCCTGGTGGAAGGCAGTAAAGAAGACAGAACCAGACTCTTCTTAGTGGTGCTCAGTGACAGAATAAGAGGCAATTGGCACAAACTGAAATACAAGAAATTAAATTTAAACATAGGAAAAAACCATTTTCACTATAAGGATGATCAAACAGTAGAACAGGTTGCCCAGAGAGGTTGGCATGTCTCCATCCTTGGAGATATTAAAAACCCAACTGGACACAGTCCTGAGCAACCTGCTCTACGTGACCCTGCTCTGAGCAGGGGGGTGGGCTAGATGACTTCCAAAGGTCCCTTCCAATCTCAGCGGCTCTGCAGTTCTGGGATTCTGTGATTCAGATGAAACTTCCATTATGTCAGGAGTATTCTGACTTGAGCTTTAGAATTGTAGTGTTCAAAACAGAGTTACACTGTTTCCATGGAAAATGATACAGCATTGAACTGAGCATGAACTACAATAAAAAGATTACTTGTAAACTAATATTCTGTGGCAAGTTGGATATTGTCCAAATAATGGCTTATGTTTATTGAAGTATTCAGCAAAGTGTTTATTTTTTAAATGTTAGCTCTACTAAGAATTTTTTTTCTCCTCTTCTGAGGCCAAGATAGCAAAGCAATTGACTCTAGAGAGCATTTGGGGATCTTCAGCTGTTCTCATTCTTTGCCCCCATTGTTTCAGGCATCCCTGAAACTAGCCATGAGCCAGAGACATTCAAGGATCCTGCTGCCGAAAGACCAGTCTTTAACGGTAATAGATAAAAATTTTTTACATAAAACCCTAAATATGCAGTAAAAATGTATACATAAAGAACAATGAAATAGAGATTTTTCACTGAAGATGCCTGTTAAATAATTGTGCAATAAATTTAATTATGCAATGAGTGGTTATATGCATACTAAAGAGAAAAAATGGAAGAAGGAAGAACAGATATAAAGACAAATTAAAATCTGATTTAAAGAACACTAAGAGGAAGAGAATATATTAGATTAGAAAATCATTCATAACTTAACATTAGTTCAGAAAAGAAAGTTTCAGCATGCATTTGCAGATGGGAGCCGGTGGAGAACACATGCTCTGTGATAGAGGAATGCTGTTCTGCTGCCAGATGCTTCTTTTATTATCTTAAGCACTAATAAAATTATCTAGATAAGATAGTGAGATATTAGAATGCAATTTTATCTTAATCTAAATAAGGTTTAAATTATTTCTATTGGCTACTCTGCAGTGTTTTTCATGGAAAACCCTGACTCATCTCACTTATTCCTAATGTTTCTAAGTTATCTAACTTTTTGTTAGCCTAACTAAAGCTAAGTTGAAATAAGCTACTTTGATATGGTAAACTCCTGTTCTTATATTGTTCAATGTCTAATGATTAGCATATACTATTCCACCTATTATCTTACTGTAAGTGATACATCTAGGTATATTTACAGACTTACCATTAAGTGATAGGTCTACAAACTTCTGCAAGTTTTTATAGCTGTAAGGAATGCTCTGCAAGTCAATTTTGGGATAAAAACTGTTCAAATGATCGTGGTTTCTGGAAAAGGATGCACCATTCCTTTTTGCTATCTAGAAAAATATCCTTTATTGGAAAGCAAAGCACACGTTTAGGTAGCTAGGATAGCATTAAGACAGTGTAAATAGAAAAAGCTAGGTTTGTAATACTTAAGAAAGAAGGAGCAGACAGCTCTTTAGATTTTGTTGATAAAACTCTTCCAACCATCCAAGAATGAATCACAGAATCACAGAAGCGCAAGGGTTGGAAGGGACCTTGGGAGATCATCTAGTCCAACCCCCCTGCTAAAGCAGGCTCTCCTAGAGCATGCTACACAGGACTTCATCCAGGCGGGCTTTGAATATCTCCAGAGAAGGAGACTCCACAACCTCCCTGGGCAGCCTGTTCCAGTGCTCTGCCACCCTCAGAGTGAAGAAGTTCTTCCTCATATTCAACTGAAACCTCTTATGTTTCAGTTTGTACCCATTGCCCCTAGTCCTGTTGCTGGACACCACTGCAAACAGACTGCTTCCATCCTCGTGACTTCCGCCCTTAAGATATTTGTATGTGTTGATGAGGTCCCCTCTCAGTCTTCTCTTCTTCAGGCTGAACAAGCCCAACTCTCTCAGCCTTTCCTCGTAGGGGAGGTGCTCCAGTCCCTTTATCATCCTAGTTGCCCTCCTCTGGACTCTTTCTAGGAGTTCCTCATCTTTCTTGAACTGGGGAGCCCAGAACTGGACACAGTACTCCAGGTGGGGTCTCACCAGGGCAGAGTAGAGGGGGAGGAGAACCTCCCTCGACCTGCTGGCCACACTCCTCTTAATACACCCCAGGATACCATTGGCCTTCTTGGCAACAAGGGCAAACTGCTGGCTCATGGTCAGCTTGTTGTCCATCAGGACTCCCAGGTCCCTCTTGGCAGAGCTGCTTTCCAACAATTCCCATGTTAAAACTAGAAAAATTATTAGTGGGCAGCTCTGCTGGAAAGCGAATAAACCCCTTCATCTTCTGCTGGATAGAAATCTGATTTGCAGCTTGAGTTTCTACTCACTTGCTCTTGTGCCAACAGTGCCCTTCAGTTTAAATAACTCATTCCTTTCTAATGTTTACCTCCCAGTGTGTTTAGAGATAGCAGTCACATTCCCTCTCACCGTTTGTTTTGTTAGGCAAAACAAGTCTTTTTCATTTATTCTCCACTTATAAGATAGACTGTCATTCTCCTGCTGAGAGGTGGAGTATGATTTGCTCCAGAACAGTGCTACTGCAGCTGCACAGCTTCTGAACGACACTTGGGTTGAATCTGCCTGGCTGGAAACATGTGAATATATATGTCCACCTATGTGGGCTAACCTTTCTTAGTCTTTTCTGTATCTTGATTTAAATTAATCTTTAATGAAGATATATGGCCAGAATTGGAGACAATAGGTGTGAAAGAAAGAATGTTGGAAGGATGAATGGACCAGGGACTGAATTAAGTCTGCTGAAAGAATGGGCTGTCACAATATTTGCCTAATTTAAATAAGCACTTAAAAACATTCCCTTACTGAGTGGAGTTTTGAAATTTGTTAAGAATCAGCAATAACTTGCTTTCACGTGAAGAATTTATGCAATGGATGAAATTAAGCAAGAAAAGCATACTTCTGAAATCAGATTTACTATAATCTGAGGCTGTAATCTGATCCAAGTTGATCTTCTTTCTGCAGGAGGAAATGACTGCAAGATTTTTCATGTATAACATAGTGCTACATATGTCAAAAAGTCAAAGTGAAAGTATTTAGAAACAAGAGATAATATTTTCAACTGGCTTTCATTAAAAGGGGATATAAGTCTCACAGCTTGATGTTGAATAATTTGATTTATGTGGAGATGGAAGGGTTGGTTTTTTGTGTGGTGG
>NW_009260413.1:2478061-2508381 GCF_000687185.1 Egretta garzetta | reverse complement strand
TCCTTCAGCACTCGCGGGTGCATTCCATCGGGGCCCATGGACTTGTGGATGTCCAGCTTCCTTAAAAGATCCCTAACCTGATTCACATCTACAGAGGGAAGGTTGTCCTTTCTCCAAGCTTGCTCGCTTACCTGCCAGGACTGGGGAGCCTGAAGGCCAGCCTCGACAGTGAAGACTGAAGCAAAGAAAGCATTCAGTAGCTCTGCCTTCTCTGTATCTTCTGTCACCAGATAGAATGATCCTTCTATTTTTATGTTTATGCATATGGAGTATTCTGCTTGTTTGTTTTAACAGTACAGCTGGCTCTATCCCATGTTTAGAGGGGCTGGGTTAAGATATGATTGGGTTCATGTGTATAGCATTGGTATGGTGTGCTGTCATGTGTTGTCACTGCCTTTGTATGAGGCAAACAAGCACCTGAATTGTGATACTTGTAACTGATCAAAGGAGATAGCAATAGTTTTTGTTAAGAAGTTACCTTTATTACCTTGCTGTGACATGGACTTCCACTGCAATGACTTGCACCCTCTTTTATGTAGATGAGAAAAGCCAAGCATGAGTCTTATTATGTCAAGAGACAAATGAAAGTTCTCATGCTAAGGACTAAAGAATCCTAAATACATGTTTTGTGGATTTATTTTTTTTTTTTACTTAATTCGGTAAAGAAATATCAGTAATCTCATGAAAAAAAATCCAGGATAATGTCATACTGCAGTTTTTTATTAGACCAAATACAGCATTTTCTGCATGACTGATATAAAACTACCGTAATCCAGGAACTTCTTAACAGTCATATGCAGAGCCACAATGAATAATAACATCGATTTTATGGACCTATTTTGAAATCCTGCGTTTTGATCTGAGACATAATTCAGAATTATATTTTGGGTGTTTTCCATAAAAATACCATAGATTTATTTGACAGAATCTAACTTCTCAAAAATCTCCCTTACAATGAAAATGCCATGGAACCCATTTTATCATTGGCCATTGTTCTGCGTTTCTTGAACATAGACACTATGTGGAAGAAGTGTTTTACTGGTATTTGGCTGTGTTAATACAATTCAGTGATACTAAGTTTCAAAATTGTCAAGAAATCTGAGCTTGTCTTGAGGATTCAGAGGGTTGGGAGCCAACTAACCTTGGCTCCTTTCATTCTTCTTCCATCCCAGCTTGTTCATAGAGAGCCTTATCTCTTTTTCTTTCTAATGAGAACTACTCACATCTTCTGCATACAGCCGGTAGGCACTGAACGCTCACAACAGTGTTCGTCAGCTCTCTTGCTTCTACTGGTCCTTGTCCTACCCACTGTTGATGTTCTACTGTAGTTCCTCACACAGTTGGTACTGTGCCCATTTCTTCATACACTAAACACAAAATGGGTGAATTTTGCTAGTTTACCCTTAATCCCAGTCACAGTGCTGGAGTTTGGTGTGGTGAAGAAAGACGGACAAGCAAACGGGGAGAATGCCAAGCCCTTGGCTGGCAAGGCCCCTGCCTTGCTGTCTGTGGTATCCCCCTTGGCTGCTGGCTCCCCAGCTCTGAGGGAGCAGCCAGCCCTTGCTGCTCCCTGACAGAGGGAGGGCATGCTGGGAAGAAAACAGGGAGTGCTTTTGTATCTTAGTCCAAGTATCCCAGACAAAAGATCCAACTTAGTTCTGCTACCTTTGGACAGAAAGGCAATAGCAATCTTACTTTGCCTTGCTCCCTCCGGCGATAGCAATCTTACTTTGCCTTAGAAAATAACTTGAAACTGAGCTGATTTCCATGCGTCAAGCCACTGTGAATTAACCTGCATCCTCTCAAATAAAGGGAAATTATGGAAAGATAAATTAATGATGCTGTTAAAATATGCAGGCATATTAATACTATATGTGTATTATTTCATTTTATTTTTATTCTTGTCATAGTTAGTACTTGCAGATTTTTCAGAATGTGAAATTAAAATAAACAACAGATATTTTTGCCAGTCTCCCTTTCCTGTCTGATACTCCACTACAGTTATAAAGACTTTTATTTTGTAATACTGGATTTTTGTCATGTTGAAATCCAGTGTAATAAGAACATAAATAATATACAGAAGAAAGTCCTACAACAAATCCTTTATATCAAACTGTAACACAAGATTATTCTCTTTGTATAGATAAAAAAAGTAAAATTTGAGGCCTATGCAATTCCTGGGCACATTAGGGCAAATAATATTAGCTTTCTGTGATAATTCTTATGAATATAGCCAAAAGCAAACTATTTTTAGTAATTAAATAAAACAGTATATTTTAGGTAACAAGAACCAGTATAGCTCAGTTTTTAAACTTTTAACTACTACTTATCCTAGTCACAAACTTCCATCAACTCTTAATTGATTTAATGTGCTGTTCAATTTAGCTATTCAGGAAACAGGTTAAAAAATGCAGCCAATAAATGCATGCAAGTGTAAATTTATGTACTCTTTGAACTAGTGAGTTTATAATTTGCATCATACTTTCCTAGGGAGGAACATATGGAAAACCACTTTCCACTTCCTTATGGATGTAAACCTCATATTTTTCTAATCCATAAGCAAATGGTATAATACTAAATCTTAACTAGGTCAGATTTAAGACAGTGGGAATGCAATGTTCTCTTTTGCATAATGAAAGCTCTGTAGTTATTTAGAATAGTGTATTATGAACATACTGAAACCCATGCGTATTGTTATGTAACAGATGCTGAAAACATACATATCAATGTTGTGATCAAATGTTATTTCAGACCCACTGAAATCAAAGATATGTTGTGGGACTATTACAACACTGTTGAATCAGATTCTCAGCTGGCATAAGTGAGTGTAAATCTCTTGATGGAAATGGTAATGCGTTTATTTGTATTGTCAGGGAGTGATCACAAATGATGTAATTCTTTCTGACTCATATGAATATGCTTTGTAGGGAACCATGCCATCATGTACATGTATCTTAATATATATTTGAAGCTGAACACTTGCTACAATTTTCTGCAAAAGCTATTTCTGCTTGTTAAGAATTTTGATTCATTTTCATTTTCTTTTTACTACTTCCTCACTTTTAAATGATTATTGATTCACTAGTGGCTATAATAATCTAGACTGGTAAATTTTCAGTAAGTGTTGAAAAATAGTTTAAAATAAAATTTTGATTCTGAAATAATCTAGACTACAAAACATTCTTACTGGAGATCAGGTTCCTGGGAGTGAAAATATTTAAGGAAATCTGCATCCAAACAAGCTTTAAACTGAAATAAACCCCCCTATATATTGACTCTGTGAATGGGCCTTATTCAAAGCTTGAGTGAGGTTACTTTTTTAAAAATAATTACAAATACTGTATATGTATGAAATTATATTGTTTATATGAAGTTTATACCCGAGTTTACACCCGAGCCCCAGGGCTCGGTACTTGGCCCAGTCTTGTTCAACTTGTTCATCAATGACCTGGATGAGGGGACGGAGTGTACCATCAGCAAGTTTGCCGACGACACAAAACTGGGAGGAGTGGCTGATACACTGGAAGGCTGCGCTGCCATTCAGCGGGACCTGGACAGACTGGAGAGCTGGGCGGAGAGGAAGCTGATGAAGTTCAACAAGGGCAAGTGTCGAGTGCTGCACCTGGGGAGGTCAAACCCCATGCATCAGTACAGGCTGGGGGCTGCCCTGCCGGAAAGCAGCTCTGCTGAGAGGGACCTGGGAGTCCTGGTAGACGACAAGCTGACCATGAGCCAGCAATGTGCCCTTGTTGCCAAGAAGGCCAATGGTATCCTGGGGTGTATTAAGAGGAGTGTGGCCAGCAGGTCGAGGGAGGTTCTCCTCCCCCTCTACTCTGCCCTGATGAGACCCCACCTGGAGTACTGTGTCCAGTTCTGCGCTCCCCAGTTCGAGAAAGATGAGGAACTCCTAGCAAGAGTCACGAGGAGGGCAACTAGGATGATAAAGGGATTGGAGCTCCTCCCCTACGAGGAAAGGCTGAGAGAGTTGGGCTTGTTCAGCCTGAAGAAGAGAAGACTGAGAGGGGACCTCATCAACACATACAAATACCTTAAGGGCGGAAGTCACGAGGATGGAAGCAGTCTGTTTGCAGTGGTGTCCAGCGACAGGACTAGGGGCAATGGGTGCAAACTGAAACATAAGAGGTTTCAGTTGAATATGAGGAAGAACTTCTTCACTCTGAGGGTGGCAGAGCACTGGAACAGGCTGCCCAGGGAGATTGTGGAGTCTCCTTCTCTGGAGATATTCAAAGCCCGCCTGGATGAAGTCCTGTGTAGCATGCTCTAGGAGAGCCTGCTTTAGCAGGGGGGTTGGACTAGATGATCTCCCAAGGTCCCTTCCAACCCTTGCGATTCTGTGATTCTGTGATAACCAAAGATAAAGTTATTTTAAAAACTTAATCAAATGATTTATACAGCCATATGAAGACCAAATGAGTGGGCAAAGCTGTATTCTTGTAAATTAAATATTTTAGCTGTTTGACATATAATTATAGCAAAATATCTGGATCAAAGTATCATTACTGCAATTGATTTATAATATACAAGTAGCTATCTCCTATTCTTTTTCAGTTGGTGCTATTTAAATCTCATCTGTACTATTACTTTTGAAATAACAGCCAAGAACAATAGAAGCTTTACAAGAATTGTGAACAATATGGGAAAGAAATACCTTTTGGATGTAGATTTAGAATACTGTAACAGTCTCGCAAAATGCAAGATGGAATAAAAAGCTGCTTCCAGTTTAGCTTAAAACCTGTACTTTATACCTGAGACTGAATTTTATTTGGGTCAGGATCTGTGTGCTGACTTTTCTTCTTCAGTTTACATGAATAAGTGGAAAAAGGGGGAAAGCCATACCAAAAGTATCATTATTATTTTCTGAAATTTTGTAACGCTTTCTTGGAATTCTGCAATATACTGAAATACTTGAGGGAGTTGCTTGTGAAAAACTCTGCTGAGATATTTTGGTCTCTGCAGCCTTTTTTGGTTCAAGTTAAAAAACAAATCTATTAAAACTGTCCTACCTCTGAGGAATGTTTGTTAGCTCCACTAACTGCACCTTTATTCCTAGATGAGTGTCCTCAGATTAAAGAAATTTACCCACCTTTGCAGTTCTTTGAATACACATGCCCGTACATATATATATCAGATACAGAACAGTAGAAGATCTTGTTTATTGTCAAAATTCATATATGCAAAAAAGTCTTTCAAGTTATGCAGAAGTAGGAAAAAAGTCTGTATGATATTCGCTTCTAGCATTTGGCGAGACTAAGGGGAAATTAAACAAACAGATGTCCTATAAGCTGTCAAGACCTAATAAGTCTGGTATTAATAGACATGTCTGGGCCAAGTACTCTCTAGAGATAGGAACAATAATTGTTGCCTCCAGATAGTCACATGCCTGGTCTCTGCAATTTTCTAAAGGTTCAAATTCTCAATTGTTGTGTTTTTAAAAATTTTTAATTAATCATTACTTATTATAAAGCTGTCTGTAGGTTTAAGTACCCACCCCTAATGAGGTGTCTCAACATGAAACAAAGTTTAAGGGTTTTTTTAGTGGTGAATAGGAACTGATAGTTTAATTCCTTTGCCCTGGAGGGCTGGTATGACTTGGTATATTAAGAAATGCTGGTTTGAACAGATATGTTTGGCAACTTATATCAAAATGATGAGACTCAGATTCAGGCTATTTCCTTGTATAAGGTTGTTCTATTATAGTACACCTTGCCCTCCGTTGTCACCTGGTCATTCTGTCAACTAACACTGTACTTGACTGAGCATCTCAAGTGCTCAGGAAGGTGGATGAATAATACTTTCAGAGACAGTCTCCTTTTCACTTAGGACTTCGAATATGAAATGATATTAGCTAATCCATTTATTATTTCTTCTGGTAGAGCACAGCAATTTTTGGTCTCTTATCTAACCACTGTCAAACCATTTGTGTGAAAACCCATAGGCCTAGTGGGGGACTTAAATTTTTTATAGAAATCACAACACTCCTTTATGGAAAGCATGCTTGGAACAGCTGTAAACACAGGCAAACAGAGGGAGCGACATAGAGCATTATTCTGTTCTAATAATTACCCTAGCTGAGGTTAACACCATTTGGCTTGCTAAACAAGTCATCACATCAGTCAGTCACCATCTTAGAAAGGATCTTCAAAGAAAGCAACTCTCCCTTGTGCTTTCTTATTCTCTAATTTGCTTGTGCATATTTATGTTTATAGTATTTTCCTTACTTCACTTGGTTATATACCCTATCATGGTGTACAGTATTCTACAGGCTAGACTGTAGTTTAAGATTTGTACTCAAGCATGTATCACTTTACCCTGTTTGCTGAAGTAATGCTGCAGAAGGTACCATTGTAGAGTATTATTGTTTGCTTTGATTAAGTCTATGCTTCTTGGAGGTCATGCACTTTGGAAAAGAAGTTATGTTACTGTATTCGTTACAGACAGTCCTTGTGACTTATTTACTGTATCTTGTTTAGGTCACCTATTTCTAGAGTACTATACTTACTGCTAAGGTTTTAAGCTTTATTGCTCCTGCTAGTTTCAGGAAACTAAATTCTTAAGACTAACTTTGAATAATGAAGAGCTGAGATAGATCCAAAATTCTAATGAAAACCACTGTTCTGTTTGAAAGACAATACATGTCATGATATGCGTGCATTTATCTGAAAGGTTAGGGGTCCTTTGCCATTTTCTTTATTTATGCATACATGATAAACCATACTCAGAGAAATACTCATGGGCTGTATTTATCCTGGAAAGCATTCAAAGAACTGACTTGTCAGTTTAACCACATCTTTCATTAATCATTTACATTTTCAGATGTATCTGATATCTATTTCTCTCCTCTGTGTACTCATAATCATCCAGAGAAATTAAAACTATCAATATTTTTAAAAAATACACTTTTTGTATGTAACATCACTGTAGATGCATATGAAATTCTCAGTGGCAATGCTGTGGCTTTTTTAAAGAAGGAAAAGATTTTAGGGGTTTTTTTTGCTTTTAAAATGGTTGAGTCAAATGTTTTCAACCACTTAATAAAAACAAGCTGGTACTAAGCTTTTAAAATAAGGCTCAAAATGGCTGGCATTAGAAAAGTATCTTCGCACAGAAACTGGAACATTTCTGCAAGTTTGTGGTATTCTTTTGGGTTTTCAGTAGGAGGAACTGGTATACAGAATCTGGTCTCTGATTGCTTTGAAGTAAAATAGCTCTTCTCTCCTAGTTCAAAGTAGGCCACAAACAGACATCTTCTGAACTTAGTTGCCTAAATTTAACATGGTGCTACCCATTCATTGCTCACCAATCAGAAGCTGAACATATCCCTCCCCTAAAGTTCTGTTAGGAGAAGAAATATTGTATATATTTGTAATTCACCTCTTGCCAAGTCCACCTGATAATAATAATCACTTGCACTTATGCATTAAACTAGGGCAGCTGAGTTGGTCTGAAACAAATAAAGGGATCCTTGGGCAGGGCTCCTTTGTAGAGAGAAGTTGGTAGTGGCAAACAGGTAAGGGCAGAGTTGTCTGCAAGGATGCAATGCCCTGCAAAAGAGATCAGTTGGTGACTGTGACTCTAAGAGTGCTATAAAACTCAGAAAAGTTTTCAATTATTTTTATGTCAAAATTAGAGTACTTCTGATTTGTTAGGTGGCTGATACTATTAAGTAGCATGTGCTGGCAGTTACTATAGCTTAAGATTTAAAGAAAGGAAAAAAACTTAAAGCATACTGATGTTTTATTTAAGTGTTTCTAACTTTCTGGTTTGCACAGTTTGACTTTTCCTTATTTTTTTTTTGTTATTCCCTTGTCTGAGTGTTGTTCTGATTAGCCTGAAGTCCAAACAGTGTGTGCATTGCTGAAGAGTATGTGAATGTGCTGACAGTTCTCAGCTTGGCTGCTTATGTTGTAATCAATTGATTGAAAAAGTTCTTCAACTGTGGAAGGCTATTTTCTAAGCAGAGGGAGAAGTCTTAGCTTTTCCTTGTGCTAATTTTTATTTCTTGTTTTTTATATTTTTTATTATGTTATACTATTATGCTTTTATTATTGTTCCCTAACTCCTTCAGTATGCTTTCTGAATAGACTCTGAAGTAGAACCACTGATTTGTGCATAATCAACATGCCTCATTTTCAGCAGTTAACTCTGACTGTAAAGTGCCACCTTTACTTTATTTGTGGCTGCATAGTATGTGACTCTTTGGTGAGAGGCAAGTTTTGTTCAAAGTGTATTTCTTGAAAGGAACATGCTATTTGCTCAGCCAAAATCTGTTAGTAGAAAGCTATCCAACAAATATGAAAAACCCTTCCCTGAATCACACAGATAGTTTATAAAAAAAACTTCAGAAAATGCAGGTTTAAAGTCTGCCTAGACTAAAATGCCTGAATGGTTTGAATAACTACTGGAGAGCAAAGAGATAATCTTTCACTCTTTGCATGTGTATTTTACAAAGTAAAACCTATTTTGAATCAGATTGGAAAGATTTTTCTCTTTCCACCCATCTGTGCCAGAATCCAATTATAGAACACATCCCAGTAATGGCAATAAATAATAGTTAGAAGAGGAGAATGAGGAATGGGAAGGCATGCTACAATTTGTTGTTGCCAAATAAGACCCTTTAATAAGAAGCCTGCTTATTCTCTTTAAAGTGACATTTCAAAGATTTTCTTCCCCTTTTACAACTTAAGAATTGGTATACTTCCAGCATCTTGGTGCAATTGAAAATTAACTAAATGAAGCATATTTTTTAAGCTTCAACAGCTTATTCCTCCTATGAATAAAATATCTGAAGCGTATAAGGAATGAAATCCTGACCACTTTGAAGTTACTTGGAAAATTCTTTTTGTCTCTCGGTGAAGCTAGAATTTCACCCCGAGTGACTCAAATCTTACGCTTTTCTAAATTGCGTTTTAGAGACCAATCTGTTTGTGGGGGAAGTCAGATTGCCATTTTACATCATTATCCTGTTTTAAACTTTAAAATAAATTCCAACTGGCATCTTTTTCAAACTCATTAAAGAACAGATTATTCTTTTCAGCTTCTCTACCTATTTGCAGAGGTCTGAGAGCCCATATGGAATTTCAAAATTTTCACACTGAAAAACAGAAAGCCACATAAGGGTCTGTGCAGTACAGTAAAGGATATATACAGAGGGACTTTGCCTGTGAATAATTAAGAAAGTTGGCTGCATCAACAGAAAAACAGCGAGTCCAACAGTCATAATTTCTAGAGCTATAGTAGCTATTTCACTGATATTAATGTGAAGCATTAGGGTTTCTCACTGCCAATTAAAACCTTATTGCAGAATAGGGGTGGGGCACATGAAGAGTATTTCTTTGTGCATTTCCAGTGCTGATTAGTTTCCCTCCATTTATTTGCTACCAATTCATTTTCAATCAAGGAAATATCCGTGCTTGCTTTCTGATGGTAATCACCCACAGTGTTCAAGATTTGTGGGCATTGACACAAACTCTACAGACTTAATGAACTCCATGTTGTAACAGACGCTTAGTGAAGTCACAGCCATCAAAGTGATGAGTTAAGAGACCTGCTGGCAGTAGGGCTTAAAAATCTTAGCAATTTTTATGGAGGTTTTGGTGTGTTTTAGATTACTTTGTTCTAAACCTCTTTCCTCTTCCTGCGTCTGACATAAATATACTGTGGATACAAAACTGGTAGCTTGTCTTGAGCAGATGTAAGGGTATCCATTTTTTTCTTACTATGGAAGTAAATTGTAGCTCTCTTGAAAGTGCACAGGATAAAATATTGGACTGAATACAGATGTTAAGACAAAAGATAGTAGCAACCCTCAGAAAGAGAGTGAAAACCACAGGCTCTATCTTGCCAAGAAACAAGTATTGGAATTTCCAGAACTGCAAAAAGGGTAACGTGTTCTTTACTATAAATCCAGTCCAAATTCCTTTCACCAGAGAGGCATACTGTAGAGCATTTCCAATAACATAGTCCACAAATAAATATGACTGGAGTAAGTAAAACTGGTAGATAACAAATGATAGCTTGTAATCTATAGAACAAGTTTATATTGGAATGTTTATATGGCATGGAAAATAATGTAACCCCTGTGGAGGTAAACATATTTTTTTATTCCTGTACCTGGGTTATTATACAAGGTATGTTTCTTCAGTAGAAGATGCCAGGCTCACAGCCAATATACGTTTTCCTTTGCTTCCTGTCACTTTGTTTATAGGAAGGAAGCAGGTGATGTAATTAAATCGCAAATGTATGTCTTACAATATATAGTAAAATACTCCAAGAGGTGAATTGAGAAAGGCATGCATGCATCATAGGAGACAACTGACCTTTTTCTGATTCATGACTTCACATTTTGTCTCAACACGAAGACTGAATCTTTCAGTGTCTGCCGTTATGGATGTGTATCAGTACTGGGCTGTAACTTAAACTGAGTAGTATGAAATTCTCCATAGCCTACTATTAAAAACCTGCATCATCACTGGGTGTATTGCTGTGCCATCATACAATGTAAGTCCTAACTGCTCCAGTAAAATACTTCTGGTTTGTATATATGCCCTTATATTAGCAGCTTGACTCTTGTAAATTTTATACTTTTGTTCTTGTCTGTCACAGAAGGATAACTAACACAGCATGCAACCTATAAGAAATAAATTCACTAATGCAAAAATGGCGTGTTGCTGTATCAGTACTAACACTTCTTGGAGTCAGAAATGTAACCATGGAATTATTAAACTTGGCCCGCAAATATAAAACCCCAGCATCTGGCAGTTCTAAAGCTGTTCTGTCTTAGGCAGTGCTGTTTTGTACGCTAGTTCTGCCCATTGCTGGTAGGAGTTGTCATGTAATTTTCTTTTACAAACACCAGCCAGTCTCTGACTTAAAAACAAATATGCAAAAGCAGCTGAATGTGTACAGAGGGATGACAGGGGAATTAAAAGAACTTCTAGGAGTGCTTGCATGTGACTAACCTCACATGTGTTAGCATCATTGTTGAGAGATTGTGTTCAGACCTTTGTTAAAAGTAGCATGCAAGTCCAGCATCTCAGAAGTAGACTTAGAAAGAAGCTGTTGTCCAGAGTTTTATGTCATAATTCTTTTGTTGTGCCACGTCTTCCTTAGGTCCTGTGATATCCTATGGCTTTTCTGGCTAACCTATAGTAGGGAACTGAACCATGTATCTGGCTCACTCTTGCTGTTTCTTATTCTTTCACATTCCTACTACAGCTTGAATAAAAGTCTTAATGAGGTGGCAGCTGTTATGTGCCTCCTATAAGCAATAGAAGAGCACAGACTATACCTGAACCTTGTTGCTTTAATTTTCTGAATAGCTGATTCTGATTAGAACTATTTCAGACTATAGCAGAAACTTTGTGGGTTTTTTAATTTTTTTTTTTTTGGTCTGTTAGCTCAGAGTTTGCCTGAACTGTGGTAAGTGTACAACTGGTGATCCTCAAACTAATTTGAAGTCATCCAGCTGCTACCTGCCTTTGTAGCATGAGCGAAAGTGTAAGGTGAATTGATCTGTTCTGGACTGTCATGTTAGGCTTGGAAATGCAACAAATTAAAGCAAAGGGACATGAAGAAGCCCATGAGCAGCAATATATATTCCCATTCCTACATGATGTGCTTCTACATTGTCTCATGCTGCTGTTGTGGAACTTTTAATGAGCTGCATTAGAATTGCTTCATGTAAATAAGTTAGAAGGAATGTAATGAGGAAGCTATCGCACAAATAAAGCAGCTCCACAGCTCACGGATAGCAAAACTTTTCTTTCTCTCCTGGGAAGAATGGAATTTACTTAATGTTATTTACATCTTAGTAACATTATTGACAATGGGCAATGTGTGCTGTCAGCAAAGCTGATAATAAACTGTTCTGTTCAGTGTGCTTAGAGTTGAGTTTGAGCTGTAGGATGTTTTGATCCCACTTTTGAGTTTTATTGCATTTGGTTTGGGGAAGTATGTTATATGCAACATATTGGAAAAAATTGCACTGTATATTTTGGATATTTCACTTATTGTTGATATTGAGGAGACAAACTCAAACTACAAGTCCATGGCTTGATAGCCAATATTACATTGCATCTGAGAAGAGGATTGCTTTTTCTGCAGTGTTTTGAAATATTACTTTACTGTATTAGTGATAATATGTATAATGATTATATCACTGCACATACCCCATGTGTGCAAAGTTTCCATAACTGGACTGAAAAAGGATTTTTCCTATATACCCTAAACCAGTGTAATGTAAAGGCAGTTTGAAGCCATGATTAGAAAGTTTTCAATGGTCTAGATCCATATCAGTTTAGTCCAGTGTGTAGTGGCATTGCCCTAGGTGTAGAGATAAGATGGTACAGTGTGACTTTTAAGAAAAATTGGTAGCAATGACCTCAGGTCATAAAACTCGGCCTTGCAGATCACGTTCATACCAGGACACACCCTTGTTTTTTTAGCCTGGTAAATTCCACTGATTTCACTTAAATTGACTGTCCGATTTTGCAGATATTTTCACATTTCTGTCAACATTGACATTAACAGACTTACTGTAGGTTTTCTCAGGGATAGCAGAGGGAAGAGTCTGGTTTGGTCCCTTTATTACAAAAATGGTTGAGTTTGCCTTTGAAAACCCTGTTCTCAATAACTTTCTGTAATTAGCCAAATTCCAGTTCAACAAAAGGTTTAGTGGCAGTTGTGTACATTTTGGGTATGTCAACACTGAAATACACTGAGCAGATCAAGTTGAAATGCAGCATTTGCAGTCTTAAATACAATTAAAAATCAGTCTAAAATGGCTTCTCATGTTTTCAAGTTTTAGACTTGAAACTAAACATAAGGTGATATTAATGAAAATCTATAAAGAGAATAGTAAAAAGGAAATCTTTACCAGAACCCATGTTGATTGAAAAGCTTCTTAATGCTTCTCTGCTTTGGAATTGTAAGGGTGATCAAAGGGAAAATGATGTTTATAGAGACCACAACAGGATTGTGTGCTCAGATTTTGTATTAATTGTTACATGTCAGACTTTAAGATTTTTTTGGGTAGTAAGTGGAAGTTTGCTTCTCCAAAATGTTTGCCTGCTTCTGAGATGATCAAAACTCAGGAGACCAGGCTTTCTTGAAAGTTTTTTTGGCACGTCTATGTTCTGTCTTTGGAAATGCCATTCAGACAGAATTTCCCACAGCATTTTGGCACTAGCAGACCTGGCTTTGTCTAAAGAAGCTTCTTGAACATAGGAAAACGTGAATTACCAAGTCTCAACATCGGCTTGTGTCTGAGAGGTTAGTGAAATTGGCTTAATCTATGTGGAGTTGTTTCATTCACAGTAATACTTCTAAAATGTATTTTTTTGAGGGAGAACATCCATGAATTCAAAGTATAGACCTTGTTCTACCTGTAAATTAATGGGGTTTAGTAGTTCCCTGGTTTATCTATTTGAGTAACTTGTGTTACTACGTTTCCACAATTTTTTGGTTTCTTAGCAGGTGCCAGATTCTCCACATAAAAATCACTAATCTTGCCTTCTTCTGTAGAAATGCTGCTGCCTCTTGAATGTGTGCAGTTGAACACATCTCTTCCCCTTCCTGTCCTTTAGATTTTCTTTTGCTTAAAACAATGGTTTGCTGTGATCTTTACTTATATTTTTATTGTCAAAAAGAATAAAAATGAATTTGCCCTGTCCTTCATGAATGAGTAATATAATAGCATGTAAGGGATGCTTGGGCATTCACATCAATTTCCCTAGTTCAGCTTGTAGGCAGAAATGGATTTGATTTCTGCTCATAAATTTTGTGATGAATTTATTATTCTTTTTAATGTGAATTATATTTATTCTCATAGCTTTTACTGATCTTAGGAGAGCAGTTGGACAAACCAATTGGAGATCTAGGATCCATAATCTCCAGATGACTGGGATCAGGCTCTGCTATCACAGACAACAGTATCATTTAGTGGATTACAAGAATTTTAGTCGTCCTCCTTGAAACCAGTGAGGTTTCTTGCCCTTCCTAGTTTGTAATTAAAAGGTGTTCCAAAATACACTCTTCCAATTTTTTGGCCTAAATTTAGTAAGGGTTTCATTGAAGAAAATTTCTCTTATGGTAACATTTTATTTAACCTAGGTCATCTTTCTTCTTCAGTGTTGTCTAGAAAGAGAAATAATTTCTCTTGCAGACTTTATTTTGCTTGGCTAGCAAACTAGGTTGCCATGTATGTCTGTCTTAGAATAGCTTAAATGGGAACCTATCATTCTTCTTTACCTGTTTCTGCCTGACTGATTCTTTCCTGACTAATAGAAACTGTGAAGAAGAGTTTCTGTTGTAAACCAGGACAGTCAGACATGACCAAAAAAACCCGCTAGCAGTATTTAGTCAACATTTGACTACAAAACATTGACTTAAACAAATCATAGACTCATAGAATAGTTTGGGTTGGAAGAGACCTTTAAAGATCAGTGCAGAAAATGCGATGTTAAGATGCAGCAGCAGGTAGGAATGTAGCCCGAGGGTACAGGGAAGTTCTAATGCCATTGCACAAAGCATTAGTGAAATCCTCTGTGTTCCATTTCAGAATGCATGTTCTTGCTGTCCATAATATGTTTAAATCTTGTTTGCCTCTGTATTTAAAGATTATCTGTTCTCCTTCTGATATTAGCTATGCCACCATAGAGATCATGTCCTGATTTGTGTGATCAGGGAAAGTGTTTTCACAACATTTGAATGTAAGCAATGAACAGATAGAGATGTCAGTGTTCATCCCACCTAATTGCTGCACCTAAGCTAGAAGGGTCATCTGTCTAGAATCTTTCCTAGTTACTGGGGAGAGAGATCTCTTTACATCTACTGTAAAAGCAAAACATCCTCCTAACATAGGCACCTAAATGTGGTGATTTGAATACCCTCCTTTCTGCCTTCAGCCATCTTTATTAACATGTTCCTACTTTGTATAAGAATTTATTTGTTCAGTGTCCAACTTGGTGTGAAAAGGCATTTTGCTAGGCGTGTCTACTAACTCAAAAAGTCCTGATCCTAGCTCCAAAAGACTTGGAGCCTTCAAGGAGTGGGGATATGTGCGTGATGCTATCTACTTATAGGTACAGGCAGTTTTAAAATTGCCTCAGTCTTGCTATGGTTAGGGAGCTGACCTTTAAAGTCCTTGTGATTGTGTAGCTGAAATTTGGTATGTGTAGCTATTAATAAAATTATGTGTATAGATGAATGTTTGCCAAGTCTTATCTTGCAAGAATATTTTTTGTGTAGGTACCATGGTAGGACTGCATCCTGATCAGAGACTGAGAGAGTTCAAGAGAGAGAAGTCTGAATATAGAGACATTGGAAATGGTAACCTATCCAACTGATAGTACTTTTTTTGTCATAGGTTTTTTCTGAGAAAAAAATCTTTAATATATATGCATTAGGAGTTTTATTAGCAATAATTTGCATCTGTGCGCAAAACCTGTAATTTTCACTTTGCCACTCCTCATGCACTATTTTAATAATGTATGTTTTTCACAATCTACCTGTAATCTTAACATTCTTAATTTATTGAGAAGTCCCTTTATGTCTTTAATATTTGGACCCCCAAATTCCCAAACATAATAGATGCTTGTATATCCACTTCTGTGCACGTAGATTCACAGAATTACAGAATCACAGAATGGTTGAGGTTGGAAGGCAACTCTGGAGGTCATCTGGTTCAAGCAGGGCCACCTGGAGGTGGTTGTTCAGGACCATGTCCAGACAGTTATAGGTTGTCTATCACATGTATTTCCTGACAAATAATAGCATTTATATGTAAAACTATTTTTTTAATAGGGCTTTGAACTTTAAACAGCACATTATTATTGCAAAGCCTTTGTATTTTGAATCTGCAAGTGTCTGTGAAAGAACCACATAACCACACTTGGGAATATTAACAATATCTCATTCTCACTTACTTGCTAAATTTTAATTCATTTGGTTTAGAACAAATGTGTGTGAAGTATTCAACAGTCAAACACAAGCTGAAAGAACTAGAATAAACAACTGGAAATAGTTATTAAATAATCAGTTATCTCTCTACTGGCATCTTACAGAAGCCATTACTAATGCCTCCAGCTCAAGTTTAAACAACTGCAATAACTTGGATCCTGTCATTTTCTTGAGGAATCAGCCTGCAGTTGGCTGTCCAATGGAAACATTCCCATTCCAGGACATCCTCTTGTTCTCACAGCACCATTGACAAAAGTTTCACATATTTTCTGGAAAGGGGACACACCAAAGGAATCAAAGTGTAGGTATGCTATGCATAGCAGTAACAATAAAATTAAAAGGGATATTGTGAACTTTTGTATTGATTCCCTCTGTGGCGGCTTTTTCCAGAGACATATGTGAGTAAAAGTTGCAAATAGAAAGCAAAAAACTTAGTGAACTCAAGTTGGCATATGTCCCCAAGGTTGTGTTCTTTCTCACTTCAGCAGTTTTAAATTCGGCAACCGAATTGTACTTAACTGATGTTGTGTGTAAGCCAGAGGGAAACCCAGGGCATGCTTGTCCTAAAAGTTTCATGGTAACATGAACAAAGCTTACCAGTAAAAAGAATTGGCTTTCTGTGTGTGCCATGCTTTGTTAACACTCTACGTAGAGTTAAGTGTTGCACTTTAGGTGTGTATCTCCAAGAAAGGCTCAGTTATTCTAATTCACCCAATGTAGCTTTAAGCAGTAAAAACTCTGTTGGAGTCTTCAATACAAGCATACCAAAATGAATATGTGTGCAAACTCCACACTTGCTGGCTATGTAATTGCTGCTTTCCCTGTATATAAAAAGTTGCTTGGAAGCTAGCCAGATAGCCTAATCCAAATCTTTCTGAAATTAAGTGGATTCTAGTCACCGTTATAAACTTTGGGTGATGTTGTATGATTTTTCTATCTTCAGTAGTCTTTGACTTTCCATTGTATTTATAAGGTGACTTATGCGCTATGTGAAAATGTTAGGAAAGTTTATAGCTATGAGATACAGCAAATAGAAATGTGTAAATAATTTATAGTAATGTCTTTATGGCTAAAGAGTGAAAACCGAAGTAGTATTTGAAACAGAACAGTACCTCTCTCAATGGAATCCAAGCTGGATCCTGGTTGCAGTCTCATTGGCACAGATTATGTGAAGTAGTGCTATTTCTGGATTTACAGTGATATCAAATAGATTTCAATTGAAGCTGAAATTAAGCAGGTCAAACTTTCAGTAGATGGTCAATTAAATTGAACTCAAAAGTTCATATTGGGTGTCTTGATTAAATGACCTAATATCACATGGGATGAACTCTTCAGAATTATATTGGAGGTGCAAGTTATCCGTGCTCAGCATCTCTAAATCTTAGGCCGTACTGTCATGATTCTTAGACTGGCTTGGAGAACATAACATGAGGAAAAATAACTATGAAAACTTCAGCTCAGTGGTCAGAACAAAATATGACTCTGCTTTCCAGCAGCATGAGATCAAGAACTGTGAGTTATATTTGATATACTAACTTAAAATACACCAGGGTTCCTATAATAGTTCTACCAAAGTAAAGTTTCCTTTAGTTAATTTCTTTTATTCTCTATTAGCGCAGCAGGTAGTAGAATGGAGCTTTTTCTGTAATAAAAGCTCAGAGTATTACAGTAATACAATTGCATACATCAGGTGCTGTTAAGACATTGTTTAGCTCCATGTCCTCTAAATTGTAAACGTATGTATATATGGAACATACATTTATCTTCTTGATTTTATCATTAAATGAAAAGAGGCGTGGCATGTGCAAGGCATAATTAGTCAGTTGAGGCGTGTTACAAACATCCTACATGTGCGCTTCTGAAATTCCCTCCTCCTACATCCTCTTCTCCAGACAATGTTGATTTTTGCTTTGTAGCTTTCATTGGTTTGAGACATATCACATTCCTCACTTTCATTTGTATAACAAAATCCCAGTTTTAAAAATTGCCTATGTGTATTGATAACATTATTTGATGGTTCTAATGCTGAGAGTGCAAAGCAAACACTGTGTACAGTGTGCATGCAGAGCTGTATAAATAATAAACTATGTGTTTATTACACATGGTAAGGTTTTAACTCTTCCTGTCATGGATTGGTTGGGGTGGTTTTTTCATTTGTGTTTAGTTTCCAGGATTGTTCTAGCTTTTATTTTTCATCCCATTCCACTCTGATCAGGCTACACCAAAACCCACTGGGAAATGTGTGCATTTCTGTGAATACTACACAATACCTTTGGTTACAAAGAAACAGGGCACTTGGGATCAAAAAATGTCAAGGCTGAGCCAGCTTTGGATAGATATCCAGATGGTTTTGTCCTGGAAATTGAGCAAGAACAGGCTTCTTATAAATTTTTATTACCTCTCTGTGTCAGCCAGATCAAAAGTGCTATGAGAGTAACCTCTCTCACGATCTTTCTGTCTCACATTCTTTTTTCTCATGTTTCTTTCACTTCATCTTTTGCATATTTCTTAAAGGGGAAGGTTCAGAGAGAACAATATATTATTTTGAAATGTGTATAATGTATGCTTTTGGCTTTCATTCTCAAGGAGAGCTTGTACAAAGTAATTTTCCTGTTTGAAATTCCTTTCTGCTGTCACAACGTAGACTTGAGTCAAACTATATAACTGATCTTGTGTGGCATCTTTCACAAGCTATATCTTGAGAAACATTTTTGCAGAAGGTTCTTTAGGTAGTGAGACTGGTGACAAAATGGAGAAGGGATATATAGGCATTGTTGAAAGGTGAGTAAAGACAAAGACTTCTTTGTTTGCTTTTAAAGCAGTCAGATACTAAGGAACACTTGTATTGTGAAGGATGGAGGTGGAGAACACTAAGGAAATTAAAGAAAAGAGGAATAACTTTTATAAAACTTCAAACTAGAAAATTAATTGTTCTGTGGAGGCTGAAAAACTTTTTAAAATATTCTTGTAAAAATGAGTTCTTCCTGAAATCAGCACACTTCTTTGAAATATTTGGGGGGGTTTAATTGATATTTTTCCAGTGAATAAAAATTTTATCAAAATTTTCCGACCAGGTCTAGCTCAAACATAATTTTTGAACACAGAAGAATTGTGCCTTACTATACTGATTTCAGCTAAGTTGCCATTTCTTCAGCCTGTTTATGTTTATGCCATCTGGATGAAGGGCAAGATCATTCATTTTAACTGCTTTCAGTTCAGGAAGTATTCACTGAATTCTCAGCTCGTAAGTGATGCCAGGCTTCTTGTTAACTACTTGTCATAGCTTAACCCCAGGGAAGACAAATGCCATCACTGCAAATGTCCTGCCCTTCCTTCTTCCCCCATATTTATATGCTGAGCCTGATGTCATATGGTATGGAATACCCCTCTGGTCAGCTGTCCCAGCTGTGCTCCCACTCAGCTTCTTGTGCACCTCAGCCTCCTTCGTGGTGGGGTTGGGTGAGGAGCACAAAAAGGCCTTGACTGTGTGTAAGCACTGCTCAGCAACAACCAAAACATCTGTGTGTTATCAACATTATTCTCATCCTAAATCCAAAACACAGCACTATACCAGCTGTTAGAGAGAAAATTAACTCTGTCCCAGCTGAAGCCAGGACACTACTAGTCTCAGCTAGTCTTAGTGGTTAAAAGCTTATTAAGTGCCCAGTCAAAGCTGTTTTAAACTTCCTGTTACTCATGGTAACTTCAGCTCTGCACTTATGAGGAAAACATGAATCATGTTTCCCAACTTTCAGATGAGGTTTATCCTCTTGTAATCGCAGTAGTTTGGGATTAATGTCATATAAAGTCTACTGCTAGGCAATACTACAAAGGAATTATTGAGAAATGTCTGAATCTATAAACCAAAAATCTTGCATCATTAACTGAAGCTCTGGATCTCCAGTCCTATGTCTCTTTCTCTCCCCTCTTCCTTATGCTTTAAAAGAAACTTCATGTTGGGTATCCATAGATACTGGAATGCATAGATGTTAGAAACAGTAACTGATTTCTCCTTTGGGAAAAGGAGAACGGGGTGAATGAGTTCCTTGCAGGTATATGTTATTCTTAAACCAACAGTTTCAATAAGATGTATTTAAGTCAGCTGTATTTGTGATCAAGAAAAAATTAACTGCACTTTACTGGAATCATTACCAGTTTTCAAACATTATTACTTTTTAATTTTTATTATTACTTTGCCAGTGCAAACATCTTCCTACCCCCTGTGATATTCCTAAAAACAGAACTCTGTCATCTCCTTTTCTGATGGCAAAGGCTTCCAAGAATCAGTGAATCATGAGACTTAGCTGATTTATTCTTGATGTTCTCATGGAGAGTAGTGTCCAGAATCAGACATGGTTTTTGCAGTTCAGGAAGCTCTTGCATTGTAAATGAAGCATTACAGTGAAAAGACTCTGCTTTTCTTACTAAATAACTAGATTCAGGTGTGTTTTCCTCTTCCATGCAACTGCTTGTGAATTTAATGAAGAAAAATAACACCAGTGCAAATTAAATCACAGGTTTTCAGCAGCATTTCCCAACTGTCATTTGTTCTCGTACTGTGTTACAATACTCACAATATTATCTTAAATGTTGGGTTCAAACCTTCCTTGAAATAAAAACACAGATAAGTCATCAGCAACTCTGGGTGAAAAAGGAAGCAGGGACATTTTGTCTACTATTGCTCATTACAAGAATGAAGGATGTGATTGTATTCCAAGCGCAATGCCATTTAGAAAGAGGTGCCGTGTGGGCAGGGTGGTGAGTGTGTGTGGTTACACAGAAAGCCAGGTACTGGAAGGGGCAATTTTCTTTTGGAGATGCTCACGTAGTAGTTATTGCCACAACAGTGTGCTGTAATTAGCGATTGGTGAGTCATACTGCAATTGCTCCTGATGTAGAAAAGTTATTTGGCTGGTTTGTAAACATATACGTCACAGGAGTCATTTGACTAGCATGTCCTGTACCACCTACACACAAGGACAGAACATGGAGAAAAGCATAGGGAAGAGGAGAACCCATATTCTCCCTTCATTCTCCACAAACTTAGTTAAAAAAATAAAGACAAATATCAAGGTTCCTGGTTACGCTTGAGGAAGAGGGTACTTTTGGTGCCTCAGGGGGAAAAAAGGCAAAAGATTGGTGGTGGTATGGGCCGATAGGAAGACCTTTTCTATTGATTCTGTGCTGTCTTTATAGCCAAAGATGCTGAAAAAGAAACCAGGCCTCAGTCTCTGTAGACACGTTTGGGGGTTTCCAATAAAAGGGTAGGATGAGGGCTGTACTGTGGTTTTTCAGTCAAAACCTCAGTGCATAATCTGAGCGTGTGTAGAACTGAACCATGGCAGTGATCCAGGGTATGAGCTTTTAAGTATATGGCTTTCAGTTTTATAAACCTGTAGGAGCGGTGCTTGCTGCTGTGGCTTGCTGTCAGATCACTTCCTCACACTGTTGCCATGGCACTCTTCTGGCAGCAAACCAGATGTGTGGTATCGCTAGGAGAAACCCCCAAATTTCCCATATTGGGGAAGGAAGAGGAGCAGTAACCAAAGTGGGAGGACTTCTTGTGGTCTGTCAGACTTCTGCTTTTGCTTTGTTATATCAAAGTGGTTGTATGGGAGCCATAAGGCGTGAGAAGCCTGATATATTATTGTGGGAGGATTGTGAGAGGGGAGACACATTTGGTATATCTCATGCCCCTGTTGTATATACTATGTAGACTCTTGTCCAGTTTAGCTTCTGGTCCATGCCTTTTTTCAAAGTTCAGTTCAACTTGGAGTGAATGTGATTATGAACCTGTATTAATGCCTGGGAAATAGTGCCCCAGAGCGAAACAGACAACAAAACAATGCACCTTAAATGCATTGAAATCTCCTATCTTAGACACTTTCTTTCTCCTTTCCTTCAGCCTTCTCTAATTTCCTAGAAGCTGGTCAGTATTCACACAGACCATTTAAGCCTTTCCAAAGACTCAAAGTTAAGGAGTGCTTTAATGAATCATCATCTACAGTTCATCTTGAAGTGCTGGCCAGTCCTGAGAGAACTGTGTGCTGCTGCTCACAACATGGAGAAGGGTGGCTGTTCATTTTTAGATCAGGCAAACTGAAGGAGTTTTTCTTCTTATTTCACTTATTTTACTAAGAAAATAAAAAACGAAATATGCACAGAGCTGACTTTCTCATATTTTCAGCCAAGTCACTTCAATAACAGAAAATGTAGGACAAAGTGGATGAAGTGTCTGACCGTGTAATACAGTCCCATCATCAAGAATGTTACATACTGTATATTTTACAGGAATGCAGAAATGGGGGTATCCTCCAGCAGAATGGAGGAAAGTGACTTCAGCCTGCCTCATCTCACACTTTCCTCATCTGGGTCTTCCCATTTGCACATCCTGCTGCAAGCTGTGACATCCTTCAGCCTTTCTCTTGCATGGTCAGTGCTGGGTAGAGTTTCATGCTCCCTGAGCCTAAATGTGCACACCAGACTCTTACTTTATTCATTACAGGTCTGTGAGCTCCTGAATTCTTTAAGTTGTACTGTTCACTTCTGTTTTATCCTTCAGATTTCTGACTTGCTTTGCTTTAAATTCAGATTCAAATAGTTTGGGTTTTTTATAGATTCCTCATAGTTTTGTGTCAGAAAGCTTTAAAAATGTCTTTAAAGAATTGCATAAGCTGTAGTTCATTCCTTGCACATTGCTGCTTGTGGTTCTTTTATTTTAGAAGAATATGGCTTGCAAGTTGGTTTCTAGAATTAACTTTTCTTTTTCCTGTGATAAAACCAGGGTGCCAAATTTTGCTCCCCTACATTCACAGCTCTCCAGAAATCAGTTAAGTATTACAAATGTAACTGAGTGGAGAATTTGGCCTAGGTTGTGTAAAGCTCCAGGGAAATCCTGTAGCTTTGTAGGAAACATCTAAATTTTCTTGTGCTTTCCCATTTATTGCTCCTCCTCTTCCCTACTCAGCTTCTGGGATTCTCCCCAAAGAAATCAAAGACACATCTCTCTTAATATAAGTATAGAGAAGCATAGACGCAATGTTGGATTTTGTGCCTCTTGAAAGAATGAATGGCTGTAAGTTCAAATTACTTCCAGTTCACATACTGGTATTGGCTGAGTTGTCTGTGTTCATGAACAATACAGGAAAAATAATTTAAACAGATTATGATTTAGCCACTGTAGCTTTCAGTTGGTTAAAAGATCAAAGCCTGCATCATCTTATTTTTGATATAAACCAGAACATTAAATACCAGATTTCCTTCTCTTACTCCTCAAGGACATTGTAAGTTGTGAATTTTCCCAGAGAAAGTCAGCATTATAGCTCAAATTAATGTTTTGCTCTCTGCTCTTACTTGGATTACTTGGACACTGCTGTTCTTAATGTTATTAAACTGTTTCGACTTATGATCAAAGTTCGTGCTACCACAAATCACCAGATGGCTGGCTGAAAGGATATGTACAGCGGCTGTGGGATCGGCAGGCTGCAGCCCACGTACATTTCCTACAGACTTTTGAAATTCCTCTCTATCAATGTTCCGGAAATACAGAGGGCGTAGCAAAGAGAGTCACATTCCCTGTTTCTAATACATGTATAAAAGATACAAGCATTTTATAATCATCTGATGCCGGACAGATAAAAATGAAGTAAGCTTCAAAGTGCATAGTTACCTTCAACTCTGCTGGTTTCTCCCTGCGTTTTGCGCTCATGCTCCATTTCTTAGTTTGCAGTGTTAAGGCAGGAGTGCATTTCATACACTGTCTAGAAGACAAATGAAAACACATCCATAGCAACTTCGAATCCTATCATTTAAGTGACCAGTGTTTGATGCACGTATCCCACATCATGGTATTTTTGACTCTAGTACATTAAAGTAGCTTCTGTTTTGTTTCGGGGGCTTTGCGATCTGGTTTATTTAGAGATACTGAATTCTTGTTCCCATGCTGATTTTTCTTTTTTTTCTACATTTTCAATCAGCTATTTCTTTCCCTTCTCTGCTATATCCACTCTGATCAAATTACCATATGTACAAAATTCAGCTGCAAGTTTTCTGACTTGCCCTGGGTCCTGGGAACATACCACCCTCATTTTGATCTCTCTAAATTAGCTTCCTGTACAATTTCCTGTCAAACAGAGTTTCATGAGATTTGTCCTTGAATGTGTGTGTGATCATCCCCTTCTCATTGCGATGAAATTCTGGCTGCCTAACTAGCTGGAACATTTTCACCAAGCCTGCTTTTATAGGAGTAAATGCTAATGAGACTTATTTTTTTTTTTTTAAGTACTAACTCAGAAATGGATCTGCAGAGATGATTCAGGTTAACTCTCTTGTGAGAATTTTAAGCAGGGGTTTCTGATAGTCATGTATTTGTGTGAAGGAATCTCTGTTCCCCCCCCACACCCTTTATTGTTGTGTAAAGTACTTCCTGTATTACTTATTATGATCTCAACTTCATGAATCTCCTTACATCTAGATAACAGAAAATGAAATGGCAAGAAGAAAGCAGTTTCTACTAGTTAACACCATTGCAGGAACAGTTTTTATTGCAACTTGATGTGTGACTAAGGAGAAGACATGAATAAGCGTTCTCAAATGCAAATGTTATTTCCTGAGGGATGAATCCTGAGTATGTTTGGTGTCTCACTGAGAGAGTTTCTGCTGCAGGATGTGTATCTCGTCTGAAAAATGAGAAATATGGTTTCAAGTGAGTCTAAAATTGGTAGCTACTTTCAAAACTTTTTCTCAGATTGGTTCTTTACTACTTTCTTTTGGGTAGTATGAGATTTAAATTGTGTGCAGAGCAGGATTAAAAGTATAGATACAAACTTCTAAAAATCTAGGTCCTCACTTCCTAATTTGTTTCTAAACTGAATTATCTAAGGATTGTGTTCTCAAATTAAAGATTTGCTGGCACGAGGCTGATTATAGGTCTGCTTCTGGCACGGGACACTTCCTGTTGACTGCCAGACATAAGCTAAGAAGCAGAAGAGTTGAAAGAACCATCTCCAGGTAAACAAAGTTAGCAAATAGGTGTGTTTTGCTTTCAGGCAGTATTTTAGGATAACTTTCAAAAACTCAAAAGAAAAAATTAACACTGAAACTTTCATGAATCTATCTAAAGTTAAGAAATGGTTACTGGTGCCCAGTGTTTTCAGGATAAATTTTGGTCTGACTTAATTTGTTAAGTTGCAAGAATACTTGGCACCCCCAACTGGGAAACCTCAGAACAAACATGAGCTAAAGGAACAGCTCCTAATGGCAGAGCACTTCTTTTTGTGATCTGATTATCGACGTTGCATGACTACATATGCTACAAGCAAGTATACCCAATTTGTCATTCTTTTTCTTGGTGTACTGGATCTAAGCTTTAGTGTAGTGATACCATGTGGCTGATGGAACGAGTCTGATCTTATCTGTCAATAACCTCTAGCTACAGAGGTGAAAAGATTCTTTGTTTTCATATTTTTGCTTGTGACCATTCCTTTTGATTATTATTCTTCCCTTGACATCTCTTTGACATAACTTATGACAAAAAAAAGTGTGGTCTTCATAGGTGTTAGGAATAAAAGCATGGAATAATTATGATGTGCCCTCTGGCATTTTTGGTATGTGTTTTCTGCTAGCTTTTCAGGTCAGGAGCAGCTTTTTTTGCTCTGTAGAACAGCTAGTATACTGGGGTCTTGATCTCGCAAACTTTAGTTTTAAAGACAAGAAGAGTAATGAGGCCAGGGTTAGGGGTGCAACAAGAATTGTTTTTCAAGTTTGTGTTCAGATACCTAGTGGCTGATAATGTATTCTGACTTCTGAGTTTGGGTGTAGTTTGGCACAGGCCTGGCTATGCCAAAATGTGGGTCTGCTGGGAAGAGAGATGAGGTGCTGTTTCCTGGGACTGATCACAATACCAGAGATTAGGTCCCTGAGAATTTAACACAACCTTAATTGTAAAATGGGGCAGTGGGGAAATGGCTGTGAAACATGTGGAGATGCTGACTACACCTACCCTGACAGATCTCTTTGATCTTACCACCCTAATGATTTGACATTAATACTCAGTCTAAGCCCCAATCAATGTGCAGCCTTATATTTCAGACATGCGGTCAACAATGGCTACTGACTAGGAAATAGCAAGAAGTCTTGTTCACAGCCACTGCTCCCTCAATCCTTCCTCTGCCAAAATCTGATCAATCCTTGCAGCCTGTACTAGCCTGAAGCCTAGGACTAATACTTAAGAACCTCTAACTCTAAAAGCAAGAAATAGAGGAGCTGTTGCTAACTCTTTGAAACAGCTTAGCAGCTCCCAGGAAGCCCTGTTGTACCAGAAGTTGAGGGTGAATTAATGCTTCCTGATTTTGTCAAATCTGGATGAGAATCTAAAGTCTGGCTGAAAATCGGGGATTATGGGTTGGGTTTCACCTAAAAATGATTGGATATTGCTTCAACCTTCTTTCCCTTAACAGTACAAACTGCCAGGTGTCTGTGTAGGCTGGATGGGACCTTTTTTAGTTCCAGGCCATGAGAGGTCTCATATAGTCGTGGCTTGCTGAGGGAAAGACCATGGCATAAGTAGATTGTAAAGACTGGTATGCAGACTGATTGTGGATAATGGTGTACAAAGTATGTGAGGGGTTGTAAACAGGTTTCTCGTGTGACTTCTTGACCACGTGAGGGGTAGATTATTGTACTTCTTACATGAAGTGTAGAAAGTAGGGCTGAATATGGAATTTAGGCTTTTGTAATGAAGACGCATCTTTGGAGAGGTCTTTGATATATCTGTGTTTGGATAGGGCTGCTAGTCAAGAAGTGCACTTAAAGGAATTGATTAGTTTGTTTTGTTGACCAGTTCTGGAAGGTTCTCCAGACTGGGGGTTTTGGAATATGGGCTGGAAGGAGTAAAGAGATAATTAGAATTTCAAAATGGGTGGCAGACCAAGTGAATGGCTGATACTGGGATGGATCAGCTGAGAAAGCTTTTGGCTAAGAACTTCAGGTGTGACCTGAAAGGAGAAGCTTGATTTATGGCTAGTTAGAAAAGATATGTGTAAGGTTCAAGAACTAAAGTTCTTCCTGGCTGTTGAACTGTGATCCACAAGAACTGAAGAGGGGTTTCGCTTCACTGGTGTTACCTGTGTAAGTATCCGCAGGCCTTGCTAATGTCTTAAGGTAGTAGTGTGTGGTAGAGAGCTGCTAAACAGGTTTCCCTCTATGCTGGTTGGCTGTGAATAAGGCTGTTGATAAAATCAGTGGGCCTAAAAGCAGTTTGTCTTCACTGCAGATGCTGTTAGGGTAGTTTAACAATTGACACCTTGATAGAGAATAGAATAAGGGAAGGGATGTGTACTAGGTGCACTCAGACTGTCCTGAAGAATAAACATAGTAACTGGCTGCCTAAGGCAGCAGTTTACACAGACTAGCAAACAACCTAGCTTACATATGTAGAAGGAAACATGATTTTCAGACTGAAAAAAAATAATTCTACCTCTTGCCCTTGCCATTGCTGCTGACATAAAGGTTGAATGTATGGGTTACAGCTGTGCAGATAACCTCTTGTAGAAGAAATAATCACAGCTCCTGTATTGTCTCCTATCCATGGCTCTTTCAGGAACAGAAAGCCTTGCAATGTGAGATTTTCCTTATACCATCTTCACTCCCTGGCCCCTTTCCCCTCGCTGTGCCTCAGCAACAAGCTGAAATTCACCTCTCGTAGCAGATGAAGAAATAGCAGCAGCCTTGGAAGGAGAAGGGTTCAGTAGGTATTAAGAACAGAAAAACAGATGGATGGAGGAAAGGATGAGGAAGAAAGTGCATGCAAAATAATTTCCAACTGTAGTTAATTTTCTGAAGGCAGATGGAAGGAATTGTGCCCATTTAGATATGGAAAATACCTCTATCAACATGCATTTTGAGAGAGCAGTTACAGCTTTACCTTCTTATCTCTCCTCTTTGAACTAACCTTTTGTCCCACTCTATATTTAGCAGACTCAATGTGGCAAGTGCTAGAAGCGGAGCTGTTACTTATGTATGCCCAGAACATGCTTCAGCCCTGTTATGGGTATGTGATAGAGTACCTAGAAGTGTATCACGCAGATCTCTTCCCACTTACTCCTACCTATTCTTAGAGGAGAGAAATTTCCCTCAGAGATTGTCATTCATTAGTGATTTACAAATAATGATTCCTGATTTTTTGTTTTTAAGAAGACTAATTATAGTTGCAGTATGATACTCCTGCATTCTGAGTAGCGTATCACCGTATTATCTGGTAATTTGGGGTAAGTATTGAATGTTTAATTACTGCTAATCTAGAGTTTGTGGACAAAACAAATACACTTCTATGGCCTAATTATTTTCTAATTTGTCTGCATATAGCCCAGAATTTGGTTCTGATTTACCTTCACTTTACTGATTGCATTCAGGTGTAATGAATGACATGCAGAGACCAGCAATTCAAAAGATCAGTTTTCAGTTTGGATCCTTGTTTGATTTGATATTATTGCCATAGTTCTTACATTTTTATGTCACCTTTACACTTGTGTGTGTTCATTATCATAAGTTCTACTCTTGATTTGTACTAGTTTAAGCAGAATGATAATAAAGCTTACAAAGGTTGAATTAAACAGTCAAGCTGTACTGTACAAGTTCACTTTTTTGTTCAACAGTAAGGGAGTTTTCACAGTGATAAGTTTGGATTTTTTGGTCGTAGTTCTTTTTTTGATCAGCATTCAGGAATACAGTTTTCATGCAAGTGTCCCCAGGCTACTCTTCTTGTTATTGTTGAGTGCTGAAATCTGAACAGATCTGTTAGACTATGGTTTCTGAGATGGAGCAGAGAATCAGAATTTTCAACTTCTTGAGGCCTGAGAGTGCTACATGAACATAGAAGCTGTTCAAGATATTGGTGCCTCTGGCTATGTACCTGAGTAATACTACTAGCAAAACATAAGTGCTTCCCAATGTTTAGATCTCTTGTGCAACAAATCCTTCTGTAGATTGACCTCAATTTAGCTGTCTAAATTCTACCTAAACTGCCCTTCAGATACCTGCATCTCCTCTTTGAATCTGTCCTTTAATCAATTTTTACCTCATCTGGTCAATGAAAGTAGTAATATTTTTCTTTTTACAGGATAATTAGTGTTTGTCTAATCTGCAGGTAGTCTGGTAAGGTAGGTCAGATGAATACTTTGACAGCTAATAGGAACAGTAATGTCATTTTATTGCAAGAACAGACAAGACTGAAGAGGTGAAGAGTCTCACTAAAAATTGTACAGGGTATTTGTATGATACTAAAAATAGTTCTTGCACAAATTTTTATTATTTCCAGATTGTGACAAGAAAGATCTTGTTTCTTTTACCATGGCTAGTGGAAGCCTTATCAAAAAACACTTTTCTTACTTTTTTTTTCTGGAGACTAATACATCATTTAGCATAGGAAATCGGTTCAAATACATTAAAGTTGTTTATCAGCCCAAACATCCCAGGAAAGAATTATCGCTTAAGGAACACTTTCCTCACTGACTTGTAGAACAGTCACTTCCCAAGTATATCCTACTCAAGAAGCAATGCCAGGTAGCTTAAAATGAATTTGTATTTCATTTTAAGGAAAAAGCACATAATTCAAAGACAACCTGATCAGTCTCAGGTATTTACAGTCAATCATTCAGAATCCATTTTAAAAGAAAGGAAAGGGCAGATAACAACTGTAGTGAGGTTGCTGACTTGGAAAAGCGGGTGCTAATGTTAAGCAGGTGATGGCTCTTATTTACTATATGAACATCAGTACATGATACTGTTCTTTGTTCTGTCTTTTTTTCTTCCTCTACTTGAGAAAGGAGCTTAAATACAAATTTTAGTTGATACACAATGTTTCTTTTAAATCCAAGATTGTAATTATTAGCAGATAAAATAATGAGATTTTGTTCTGATGTAGTAAATGGGTAGAAAATGAGCAAGGAAAGCAAAAGGCTTTTCTGAGAATGGAACATAAAATTCATATGAGTTCATGATGGATAGACCTCTAATCTCAGGAGATGCTCTGTGCTTTAGTGGGAACCCATGACCGCTTTCCTCAGGGTTGGCCAAGTGCCCAGGAGGAAAACTAGCTTTTTAACTATTACATGCTGTATTCACTTTCAAGCCATCAAAATATTTAATTTTAAATTTAGGGTAAGAATACATCTGCTGCAAATAGTCCTGCAGGTAGAGACTTCATAGTTTTTCATTACCTTACACAACTCTAAGACAAATCACATTTAACTATTATTTTTCCATCATTGCAATCAAAGCTTCTTGGAGAAGAAAGAAGTATGTTTTGTGAGAAAACTAGTTGTCAGAAAATCCAGAGAAACTCT
>NW_009260413.1:2417451-2478048 GCF_000687185.1 Egretta garzetta | reverse complement strand
TAATCAATGATTTTTCTATAAGACAGCTGGATTTCAAAAATTATAAAAATATTTTGTCCATCTTTCTAAAGTCTCCTTTGTCACTTTGTTCCTTTTAAATGGTCAGCACCAGATTGTAAAACATGAGCTTTAATTGTTGGTCACAAAAATACAGCCAATGGCTCTAATGAGTTGCTTCAGTGACCCTTCAGTAATGTGGTCAGATTTGATCTCAAAGATCAAAAACTTTCATTGCTTCCAGAAGACTGAACCCCCTTTGCTCATATAGACCCAGCCCTTCATGCAACTTTCAGCAAGCTCATTTGACTTTAGCCTCAGGTCCACCTCTTCAGAGTCCCCAAATTCCAGCTTCTGTTCTTGGCTGGCTTTCACAACAGCAGCTGCTTAGACCATGCCATCTACCTGCCAGCCATTCTCCTAGGTTCTCTTTCTGCCCATGCTGTCTCTTTCTTCAGCTTTTCTTTTAACCCTTTCCTTAAACTTCACTTAGCTAAACCTAGTTTTACAACTGCAAAAGAACAGTGAAGATCAGTCCTGTTATTCTTTACTGTGTGTGTTTGTAATTAAGCCTGGAGAAGATAATTTTCTGAAGTGGCACTGCAGCAAAGAAAAAACTGTTGTGCTAAGAAGACTATTATCACTTGTTTAATCTTTGATTATTTTTTTTAAATAGTAAAGCCATCTGTGCCTCTGATTTATGAGCATGTTTTGATACACGTAGGATTTCCAGCACCACCACTCCAGAATGCCCTTCTCCTACAGTACAATACAAGGTAGATAAAAAAAACTTGAGCATTAGTGTACTGTTATTTAAGTGATGCCATCATTCAGTTTGAATACCTACCTCTTAAACTACATAAGGAATGAGTTTATAGACATAAGTTTGAAACTTCCCACTGAAATAATTTAGTTTAAAATAATATCCAATTTATCTTTGGATTTATGTAAGTACAGAGGAAAAGAGGGAAGAGATGGTAGAAGCATTTTGCATTGGCCAGAGATGCCCTGTGGAGTGTAACAGGATGTGCTGTAACAGAGTTCTTGAATTACCAGTCAACTCTTTTGGTTCCACGTTCTCAACTCAGTTTGGGCTGTCATATGGATCTAAATCTGATCCTGTCCTTTAAATCACCCTAAGTTTTGAAAATTTTTGGCAAGAACCACTCTTGGCAGCACAGCAGTAGCATACAGTCAGTTTTGTATATGCTGGGCTATGCAGAAGGGCACAGCCAGACCTGCTCTGAGAATTTTCAGATGTGCCCTTTAAAACTTTTTTTTTTCAAACTTCACTTAAGCACAGTCAAATGTTGCCCATTGCAACAACATTATGGTTCAGAGAGCTATACCTTATGAAAACATTCAGTGAAGGCATTACTTGAGTTACTTCTGGAATCAGTAGGAAAAGGGAAGTGATTTTCTGTTTACTCTTTTCCTTGTCTGATGCAGAAATGGAGTCTAGCTGCCAATACTGAGGCCTGGGCACATCTGCTAAAAGATACCGATCGCTTTTTAGAAGGGAAGATTTCCCCAGTGTCCAGGAGGTTAAGGCTTCTCCCCTGTCTTGCATTTATAAGGAGTTTGTGTTCTGGTACTTTTCTCATTGCTGAGTGCTTCAGGTTAATAGAAACTAATTTCATGCTAACTAGTGCGCCTGTTAGAAAACCATCTATGTCTGATTAAAATAAAAAAAGTTACTGCAACAGGAACCTATTCTGAGTGTTTAAAAACCATCCAAACAAAATATGCTTTATTTCTGGCTTGAAACTGTCTAGTTTAAGTCATATTCATAGTATCTCCTTGTAACTTTACGAGGTTGAAATACTTTCTATCATATTTCTATTTCTTGGCCAGTACTCACAGGATGTACTAAGTACTCTCTAAATGGTTTTGGCTAGGCAGGACAGCTTGTGCTCCTAGGATTTAACATTACATTTGTCCTTTTTTGTCCCACCAGTACACCAGGCACTTCATGACTAGCTAATTATCCTCTAAACTTTCTAGTCCTATCCAGTGTAATGATTTTCCAAGAAAACTTTTTGGTTTGCATATTTATGCTTTTTTTTTAGATGTATGACTTAACATGACTTCAAAAAACCTACATGCTGCTTGTAGATACCCAAATTACTGAGCATTCCTGAGAAATACAAATTGGCAAACTGTCCTCTTTACCAATCCTCTACTCTTCCTATAATCATCAAACTACATAAAATGATTATCCCTGATCAGCAAAAGGATTGATAAATTCATAGTATAGCATCAAGCAATAGCTTTATGATTTTGTGTATGCTGTGAAACACAGAAAAGATGGGTACATATGCAAGTTGTGGCCACATCCTTACTCCACTGCATGCACCACTTCTTCCTGAGCACTGGCTTATACAAAGCTGTTGTAAGGGCTGGGGTCTCTGTTACACTCAGGGTCAGTTCCAAATGTGGTGGGAGAATAGGACTGCACAATGAATTTTGAAGCACGCTGGCCACATGGTTGTGTGCAGCATAGTTGATTCCCTGGAAATCTGTCTGTTCAGTTAGGATTTCTGTCTACAGTTCTATCTTGACAGCAACCTCTAGCCATCTTGAGTCATTTAAATGTGTGCCATACTGGTTTTATGATGTTCTGTTTTCTAAATAGAAATGGTTATGTTCACACAAAGCTGAGCTTGCTTTGTTATCCCCAAAGGGCCCGAAGCTGCTTTCTCTCCAAATACACAATTATCCAACTCTTGTGTCTGTGTTCAGTCTGAACAAACAATCTGATTACTAGGCAGCACCCAATAGCAAAAACTTTATAGGGAAAAGAATGAGTAGGACTGGGAGTTCAGGCAGGAGCATTTCCTGCTCACACATAACTGCATTAAAAATATAAGGTGTATGACACTACAGCATCTTCCTAACCACTTTTGAAGGTCATAACCATGCTTTTTGCCAATGCTTTTGTCAGAACAAAGTAGTGGAAAGTTAGCTGGAACACTAAGAAACACTCTCCCATGTTTGCCTGCAGATGGCTGTTTCAGAGTGGTCTGCAGAACTTTTGCTCCATGTGCTACCACTTACCCCAGGGCCACAGCATCATTCTTCTTATTTTCACTTGTTTCTTGTAGTCTCTCATAAAAAAAATATTGCTGCCTTTGAAGCAAATAGTTAACTGAACTGCTGAGGATCTCGGTATTTTTCCATGACTGTTTCAAAGCAAAATTCTCCCTTGTTAGTTTTTTTAAAAAGCAGGTTTCTGTCTCGCACTCTTCCCTTCCTCCTTCCCCTCTTTTGGCCCAACTCAATGTGTGAAGCAAAATTACCTGAACTACACAAAAGCAGCAAAGATGACAGAAAACCACGAGCCCATGTGTAAGGCAGAAACAGCAAGGACTTCACACTTTGTGTTTCTAATATTTGTTCTTTATCTTCTGTGCAAATTCATTTGACTTTGGTAACATGCCACTGTGGTATTTGGTTGCTTTTTTAAAGAAAATGTATACAAAATATTGTACAAAACAATTCCATCTTCCATTGCAGTTATGGAACTTTTCAATGGGAGTAAGAGCAGAACAGGGTCCTTAAAATTGACTTTCTGTTAGCCAGACTAATGTTGAGATAAGGCAACCTTGATTAAGCAAAGCTCAGGTGTTGCAAAACATATGTTCTAGAGCTTACATTAATTGTAAGAAAATTGTAATGCAGAAAGGGTAATGGCAGCTACTCCAACTACTGAATCAATGCAAGAGCATATTATATGTGTAGTTGTATGCCATGTAGGTTTTAGCTGCTTTGTGTGAAGACAGATGGGGTTTCCCCTTCAAATAGTGTGAAAATGTTCTGATAAGCATCCAAACTTAGGTTAAACAACTACATTTTCAGGATTTATCCATCACAGATTATTTCCATACATACCTGTAGGGATTGGCAACCGGAAGATCTCGCGATGTACGGAAAGGATAGGGACTGACCGCCCCTTGATAGAGCTTATGATGTAACTGCAGAGGCGGGAACGAAGTAGTTTGCATATAAAAGCAGTGAAAGAGAGTTAATAAACGCCATTTGATATCCTCATATTGGTGTCTGTGTCTCAGTGGCCCGGGGGCGGTGGATGTGTGGCTCTCGTGCCATCTCACCTCGAACGGGCGTTGTTGCCGCAGACAGGTAAAGAAAGCCGGCTGCAACAAATACCAAATATTTACAAAAGCTTAGTGAAAAGGAGGCTGTTGTATAATACCAATTAGGTATTCCTGATACTGTAATCTAACAGATGATTATTACTGGTGGTGGTGGTTATACAAGACTAAACTACTGGGACAATACTCTTGGGGAAACCAATGTATTAACAAGTAATAGCCAATGTGAAACTAAAGTGAAAGAGCCTTTTATTTTTACTATCATTATACGCCCCTTTGGATTTTGTACATGTTCAATGTTTATTTCTCTCTGAACTTGATGCTTAAGTCATCTACTCTTTAGGAAGATGTGAGTAGAAAAGTAGGCTTTGTTTCTGATGGTGTTGGAAAGAGAACAGAGGGAGCAAAACCTTACCCCAAAATATTTTCTCCTTTCCAGAAGCTTTGCTTTTAATTGCCTATTTCTTACCTTCCCATCTGTGCTCTTTTCTGAATCTATGTCCATAAAAATACTACTTACACAACTTAAGGCTTTGTATAAAACAGTTCTTGGACATCAAGTTTTCTAAATTGATTTTCCAAGATAATTAAAACCTTTATTTGTCACTCACTCTACACATGGCTTTCTTCTACTTCTAACATAAGTGTCTCTTGCCACTCCTTCCCCTTGTTGTACCAATGCTGTGCAAGGGCAAAGTGACAGTTCAACAGGAAAAGTAACCAAGGATTATTTTGCTAATGCTCCTATCCATGTGACACATACATTCAAGTTACTTGTGCACATTTCTAAAATCTGTTCCCAGGATCCTGCAGGAAAAAAAAAGTACAAATTGTCTGACTTCACTTTTGTTTTATCAGTGAGTTTGTTTTGCTCTTCTTTGTTTGTAGTTTCTGGGAGTCATATGATAACTATTAATCTTTATTTTTTTTTCCTTTATTAGTGTTTGTCTCTGATCTGCATACAACTCTATACTCTCGTAAAATATACATGTATTACTTGTTTCTGAATAGTAAGATACATATCACAACAGACAGAATTTTAAAGACCTAAAGGGGAACAAAAGTATGTATATGCATGTGTGTATATGTGTAAAATGGATGCCAATTTTGTTAGCCATAGCTCAAGTAACTGCAATTGGCTCGGTCATTTCTGTGTGGTTTTCTCATTATTTTTCTTTGATTAGCAATATATTTATGTGAAAACAGGTGTAACCCAAATAAAGTTATTAATTATTAAGGAAAAGAGTGCATTTATTTACAAGATACTTTCAATATAAACTCTAGCTGTTACTTGATTCTGTGATATATTTTAAACTATTCCCTTTCAGTTTTTTTAAGTATTTGTATTTAAGATAGAGTGACTATTCAGGCTGTCAGGCAGACTGAGCAGGACTGCTGTGATTAAAATGTTGTAATACAAAATACTTGTTTGTCATAACAGAATATTTCCAGAGTGAACTAAAAATGGTGTAAGAGTTTCGGTGAAAGATAAACTCAAATCCAGAGACTAAATGTTGATTCATGTATTTAGTCAAACTGAAGATAAAATATTTGCCTTAACTATTGCTGTATCTCCATCTTAACTGAATTAGTAGTATTAATCTCCTTTCCAATATCTTCCTAGGGAATGTGACCTTTAATTCTTTATGCCAGGCCATTCTAGGTTCAGATGCCTTGGATCTTTCCCGTAACTTCTAAGGTGAAATAGTTGTCACAGACATACATGCTTCATGGAAGTAAAAATGTACACAACTGTTTGAGTAGGAAAAAACCTCAACCAGAGTGAAGGAGCTTTCTGGATCCTCTACTACGATTCAAACACGCTGTGTGTATTGCGGTTATACACAGCCTCAAATACCAACGGACTTAAATTTCCCCTGGTATGGTTTGCAGCCCCAGCTGACTCACTGTACTAGTCCCAACCAGGATGTTTTTGCTTCTGGTGGTGGTCTGTTCTTGGATGCAATACATGTGAATCTTGGCCTCTGCTGCTTTGTTCAGTGACTGCCCCCATGGTTATGGTCCTGGTCAGAGCATTTTTGCTGAATTAGGCTATTCCTTTAGTACAGCTGTGTCCTGTTTGTTGCCTGGGCTGTCTTCAGGCTCAGTTTTTCTACTTGCTTTTCAGTTCCACCTTTTTTTTAGGATTGGCCAAAACCAAAGGTCTGGGACTATGCCTCAACTCAATTTGAGTATGGCAAAGCTTCCCCTTGAGGGCCATTCCTTTACTTTCAACTAGCAACAAGAAATCTAGTGTAAGATTTCCTCCCATCCATCTCACCAGTATGACTCTAGACCAGTTGCCCGGTTTTCACAGCAGTCATGGAGAGAAATGCTGTCTGTCTAATACTGTTGCACATGGAAGGCTGGTGCTCCAGATGTTTCCTGCTTTCTGTTTCAGCCTTCTTTTTTCCCATGCTATTAAACATTTTTAGTAGGCATTTGGGAGAAAAGAAAAGGGGTGTGATAACAGAAGAAAAAGTGCTAAAAGTAAATGGCTAAATCCCATCTTCTGCACACACAGCTTACAACAGCATGTCCCCCATGTTCTTCTGGAGCTGCTAAAATGCAGCTAGCAAAAGCAAAGCCCAGGCAAATCTGAAATGCTGGTATAGAAGAAAGTGCTTTTCTCAACTTGCTTGTTCTGTAATTTCTTCCTCTATTTATGACTGCTTTGAGACTATTACTCTGAAAACTAGTTTTTAATTTTTTTGGAAACTTCTCAGTGGTTCTGGAAGCTCAATAGCTTCAGTGGTGGTACGTGCTAGTTCCATCTGTGATGAGTGAGAGGAAGGTTCTTGGTTCAGTGAAACACATCCTTGTATGTATGCGAACAAATATACCAGTAAGTGATCATGTGCATTTCAAATGCTGTAGAGCTTTATGACCACCAGCAGTCTCCTGTTTATTTAGGAGGGAAAGGGATAATGTTTTAAAAGTCTGAAATGGAAATACCCATGTTCATTTGAGTTGTTGAGTTACTGATATTGTTGTTCAAGACTCTTCCATTAATAATAGCAAGGATGTATTGTTGAAAGTAAACATAGGTCCTCTAATCTCCCTTTTCTGTGATTTTGAATGAGGTAATTTAACAGTTTCTTAGCTGTGATTTTACTTGGTTTATTTGTTCAGTACCTTGAAGAACCTTGCAAAAGCTGCAGGTTAAGTGTGAAGGTGTATGGCATAGTTTCAGATAAAGCCAGGAACAGGATATAGTGATCCTGTTAAGGTGGTCAAATGATATAAGCAGTTCTTCTGATACACCAAGAAGGTATATATATTGGGTCTCAAGGAACTTTTTAGCTGGATAACAGCTGGCTTTCAAAGGTTTCCCATTTGTTTTTCTGTGCCAAGTGTGTATGGGAGAAGCCTACAAGGTCAAGAGAAAATAAGCAAAAGTCAAAGACAGACTTGTAAGACAAATAGTAACATCTGGTAAACGACTTCCTTCTACATTTGTAGAGCTCTTGTTTACTGCAGTGAATGTGAAATGTTTTTCTTGGCAGGATTATAGGATTAAAGTCCATCAGTCTGGGAATAAAGTTCATACAGGTTTATAATATTACTAATACACAGCAACAAATTGCAAAAGTAGTTGCATTTAAAACCTCTGTGTGGTAAAAAAATGTTCAAACAGTGATGCTCGATGGGTAGAAAATAAGTAGGTTTTATTCTCTTTTTGTAGTTTTTGAGAGGCCTTTGAAATATTTCTGTGGGTTTATACTAGTATATGAAGTACTGTGATTGTGCCCTCTGTCAGTTGGCTATCATGTAAATCCGTCCTTGTGCTAATTAAAGGGCTGTGTTCTCAGTCAGAGAAACAATGGAGCAGGGTAGCTAAACACTGCTAGCAATCTAGGCTGAGGACATTACAGCAATGAAGATTTGTATAGCACTTATGTCATGGGACCACCAAAAAGGGAAAAAAAAATCTGCTGAAGAAAGGTAAAGAAAAGAGGCAGAGTTGATCTGGTTTGGTGAATTTCTGTGACAGCTTCCAGCTGATTCCACACTGCCCTCCCTCCTGACAGAATATTCAGGGAGAAATGGTCATGCAAACAGAGCTTGGTATCTATGGGAACTCTCTTCCTAGATGAATGTTTTTCTTCTATTTAAAAAAAAGAGAGAGTAGGGATTGTATAATTGTTGATAGTATGGGTATAGCAAACAAACAACTTGCCCCTTCTCCCTCTCCTTATCTCCTTTCCTTCTAGGACTCAAATTCTGCAGAGCTTAAAAAAAAATCAGGGACAGCAACTTCCTCAAACAGAAGTTGCAAAGGATTATTCAGTTGTAGGAGTACTTCAGTGAGTTCATGCAGTCATTTAAAGTTTTATTCTCTGGTAATTAATGTTCCTGCGGTATTTTGCATTGTTTGGACTTTGTTCAATGCTAAATAGTTTAGCTGGAAGAACAGAAGAAAATCCCTTCTGAGATCAGGACACTTGGATCAAACAGAAACTGAAAAAAGTCCACGGGACTAGCTGATTCGTAGACTAAAAATCAGTGTTGTAGTTTAGTCTCAAATGCATTGGGGAACATTCTTCATAGCTTTTAAAAGTTTTAGTGTGATGTTTACTGAAGTCTCTAAGGCTAGGCATAAGAAGAGTTCTTCATGCTTGCAGGAAATGGAAAAAGAGGGTTGAAAGAGGAGAGAGGTGTTCATGTACAGCTCTTACTGTAGAATTGTATATAGATAACTTCTAGAACAGTTCTAAAAACAGTGGTTCAATTTGGCAATATATGTGTGTCTGGTATCAAATCCTGCTTGCATTACTTGAAAAATCAGGCCAGTTTCTAGGGAACAAAATGTAGCTGTATTGTCAAAATTCTTGTTCATTGCCTACAGATAATTTGCTGGTTAGTTTTCATGCCAATATACCAGCTTGGTTGCATTGAGTTGAACATGATCTCTCCTGATTTAAATTTATGTTGTGGAACCTGGCCCTTTGTATTTATATTTATAATTAAGTCTGTTTATTGTCTTTGATAAAAGCAGGAGAACTCAGTCTGCCTGAAAATCAGGGCGAATTGTTCAGTTGTCTTTGTAATGAGGGACAGTTATATTTTGCTATTATCTTTGATTAATGTGCTCTCCACCACTACATGTCCTCCCTACGGATTTCACCAGCCACATGTCAGCAAGTGTAAAAGCCAATTTCTTGGCCTTTGTAAGTCAGGCCAAGGGGAGGTCTTGGGAGCAGAGCACCATAATGGACCATGAAAGTCTGAGAGCAATTATTTCTAGCTAATCAAACAAGGCTTGCTTATGGAAGAGATGTCTACTAAGAAGTCTACAGTTTTTATTTACTATTTCCAAAGATTACTAGAAAATGAACAGCATAAAATCCTTGTAATATTTGAAAATAAGGACAGTTTAAAATTCAGTCAGAAGAGAAAAATCTCATGTATTTAAAAGATGCAAGCTCATTGTTTCACGTCTGCTTTCTAAATAACATGATATCTTTTCATGTTTTTTAAGGTGATAATGTTATGAAAATGATTAGAATGACAGAAAGTGGATGTTTCAAGGCAAGTCAAGCTTAATTTATTTTGAAAGGTCATAGTTAATGAAGGTTTAGGCGTAGACTAAGGCAAATTATTTATAGTCTGGATTCAGGCCAGTGCAGTGCTATATCAGCCCCTGGGTAGCTTAGGGGGAAATTTTACCTTAAGCAGGAAAGAACTTTATCTGCATAGTAGAAAGCTGCCCAAAGCTACCTCACTTCAGGGAATATAGAGTATTAACTTCCTACGTACCCTTATTCTCTCCCACCGTGCTACCATCTTTTTCTCTTTGGGGATGCTGGAGGGGACAATTCCTACCTGATGTTGCAGTAGAAAGCATCCCATCCATTTGTGTAACTGCTTGGTCCCTGAGTAGAACTTGTGTGGATTGTTCTCAGTGTCTGCCTGTCCATCACCGCTGTCGCACTCTGGCTCTGCATCTGGCATCAACTGTAATCAAATGTAGGCTACTTAGGCTGTCAGCAAAATTGAAGCTCAGACTTTCATTACAAAGAACAAAACACTGCTGATTTTGTTGTTAAAGTTGTGTCCTATATCTCTTCCTGATGATATATTTGTTGTGTATTTACTTGGTGGGCTATGTTAGGAGGAGTGTGGTGATGCTTCTCCTTCACTCAGCACCAGTGAGGCCACACCTGGAGTGCTGTGTGCAGTTCTCTAGTACGGGAGAGATGGGACTACTGGAGAGAGGCCAGCGAAAGGCTGCTAGGGTGGTTGAGGGACTCTTGTATGAGGAATGGCTGAGAGAGCTGGGACTGTTCAGCTTGGGGGATCTTATCAGTGTATATAAACACCTGAAAGGAGGGTGCAAAGAAGATGGAGCCAGGCTCTTTTCAGTGGTGCTCAGTGCCAGGACAAGAGGCGGTGAGCACAAACTGAAACACAGGAGATGCTGTCTGAAGAGCAGAAAACACTTTTTTTTTTTTACTGTGAGGGCAACGGAGCACTGGTGCTTATTGCCCAGCAAGGTTGTGGAGTCTCCCACGTTGGAAATACTCAAAAGCAATCTGGACATGGTACTGGGCAACTGGCTCTAAGTGGCCTTGCTTGAGCAAGGGCATTGGAGCAGATGACCTCCGGAGGTCCCTTCCAACCTCAACCATCCTGTGGTTCTGCAAAGGGTGACTGTTTAAGCCACATATATTAAATAGCATTTTTCCAAGCTCTTTGGAGCTCAGTGCTTCTTGGAAATCTAGATGGAGCCATGTTCCACTGTCCCTAGAACAGGAAAGAGTCTTCCCTGCAACTCAGAAGAGCTGTTTTTCTCATCTCTCCTGTTACCATCTGTTCGCACTAGGCAACGTAATCCATATTAATAGACTCAGCTCTACAAATATTTGACAAAAATCTCCACCAACCAGTCAACCATAGCCTGAAATAAATATTGAAGAGCACTAGAATGTCTTGGCCCAACTGTCAGACATATCTGGATATACTGGACCATTGTTCAAAAGTTCATTGTGCATAACTGTGATTCTGACATGAACACTGTCTGCCCAGATTATTAAAGAAAATAAAAAGTCATCTGTTTATTATATTTGCAGGTCACTTCCTGCTTAGTTAGATCTTGGAGATAAAAGCTGTGAAGTATGGAACGGTGCATCTTGTATTTTAAATTAATTCAAGAGGGCATACTGCTATTTATGACATCATAGTTACAATACTAAGGAAAAGAGGGAAATCATGCCTTTAGGTGAAAAAAGCTGACCAGGAAAAAAGTTGTGTGAGCAATTGAAATGGCCTTATAAATAAAAAAAAAAATATTTTACTAACAACAAACTAGGGCTTCAGAAAAACATGTATTATTTTCTAAATCAAAGCTTTTTTCCCCCAGGTACAGTGTATGAATGGAAAGAGCCTGAGCCTTTTCTGTATATCTGTTTGGTAAGGTTTCTGTTATGCTTTGATTGTGTGGATTTCTCTGATATATTTATCATGGATTTCCACCCTACCACTGCTGATCTGATGTACTGGGAAAGTGAAAATAATTTTCTAATTGCTCTTTGGCACACTATGTTTTGCATCTATCTGTGTTAGACAGAAGTATGCTGCTCTGGTGGCAGTAAATGCTGTGGGTTTATATTTGAGATGTTTCCTGTGAACTTCTGGAAACTTTTGGACTAGATCCTCAGAAAATATGAACAATTATAGTTATATTGGATTTGGCCTATGAGAAGATTTTTTTAACCAACACTCATAGATATGAAGGGTTAAGAGTTGCATTTTAGTTTGATTTGAACAGAGCTTCAGCAAAATCTTCAAGGATTGTCTGTATAAGCTGTAAGGAAAATCAACCAATGTCACACAGAATCACAGAATCGCAAGGGTTGGAAGGGACCTTGGGAGTTCATCTAGTCCAACCCCCCTGCTAAAGCAGGTTCTCCTAGAGCAGGTTACACAGGACTTCGTCCAGGTGGGTTTTGAATATCTCCAGAGAAGGAGATTCCACACACCCCCTGGGCAGCCTGTTCCAGTGCTCTGTCAGCCTCAGAGTAAAGTTTTTCCTTATGGTCAACTGAAACCTCTTACATTTAAGTTTGTACCCATTGCCCCTTGTCCTGTTGCTGGACACCACTGCGAAGAGTCTGGCTCTGTCCTCTTGACTTCCATCCTTAAGATATTTGTATGTATTGATGAGGTCCCCTCTCAGTCTTCTCTTCTTCAAGCTGAACAAGCCCAACTCTCTCAGCCTTTCCTCATAGGGGAGATGCTCCAGTCCCTTAATCATCCTAGTTGCTCTCCTCGATCAGTCTACTCTTCCTTGGACACTGGCTTACTTCCTTACAGCGCAGCAAATAATGTATCCGTGCAATTACTTCTTTACAAATAATCTGAAAGAGACATCCATGACATTTCACTGCTTTTCCAGAGAAATAGTGTGTAAGTAAGTGTCTCAGTGTTGTCTAAGATTAAGAAAGGCCAATGTCTTTTTTGAAAGTCTTGAATAAGAAATCGCACTGGACCCTAAGTCACCTTGACACTCTCTAGCTGTAATAATTGCAACTTTTGTAGCAATTGGAATTAGAATGAGGGAGAGTTTTTTCTACTCTCTCCCTCACTTGCACAGGCATGCAGAAGTGAGACAGTTTTGCCGATTGGTTCCTCTATTGCTGACAGACAAAAGATAAATTAGCGTTGCGACCTGCCTTTACCTTTCCTTTTTAAAAAGTTTGCTTAAAAGACTAAGATCAAGAGCTTTGCAGATATATCAAGAATTAATGACCCTTGTGCAAGTCACACATCCCCTGCCAAACAATCTACATCCCAGCTGAGGTGACGATTACAGAGACAAACTCTGACAGGGAGTATGTCATGGGAGTAGCAACTGTACAGGAACAAGTATTGGGAATGACTTCTTACAGGGAAAACAAAAGATGATTAGGGATTCAGAAAAAGACATGACCAAGATGTCCATAGAAATGGAAGTTGACTGGTCTGAGTCTTGGATTTCAAAGTTTTGCTGGATGTATACCCAACCCTTAATGGGTATGACTTTTAAAAAAAAATTTATGTTACTGTCTTTTTGGCTTTTTTTTGTGTTAGTACAAGACAGAGGTATTCTTTTACACAGTGATTCCCTTGAGCTCTTCCTACTTATCTCTCTTCTAATCATACTGAAGAATCCAGGCCTTTTGATATGAACCCTTATCACAGATGAGGATTAGCTAGGATGAGGGGAATTACCCACTCCATGCTAGGCAAGGTTGAGGTATAGTTAAGGGAAAACATATGCACGGAGCTCTTTGTTTTAGCTTTTTCTCTGTGTTACAGATCTTTCAGGGAAAGAACAAATAATGCTTTCTTCTGGGGAAGCAATTTTGAGTCGCTATTCAGTCAGTGTCAAATTCAGTTTGGCTTCCTTAGGAGCAAGGGGAGTTTCAGCCTGTAGACAGACTCAAAGAATGTCTGGGCCATGACAGATGGAGTCATCACAAGGGAAAGGAGTATTAAGCCCCGATTTAGTGTGTAAAACTGTTTTAAGCTGTGTTTAAAATTTTCATGGTCCATGCCAGAAATTATTTAAAAGTCTTATGTTTTTGTCTGTGCAGAAGATATGGGCCGGGTCAAAATCCTGTGCCTGGATCCTTGCTATGGAAACTTCTGCATCAGGCCTTAAATCAAAACCATGTGGGTCACATCTGTTTATGCCCTTGAATAAGGACAACCAGTGCTGCAGTATAATAGGGTCTTTGCTAATGCAATTAAAATATCTAGAAAATAAAAGACAAGATGCGAGTTGTTATAGTTATAAGGCAGCCCCTACAAATAACAAAATGTTGGGCATCATCAGGAATAGTACCAACAAAAAGACAGAGGACACCGCTTTGCTGCTATATAAAAAAATTTGGCTTTGCTCACATCTTAAATACTGCGTGTGGTAATTGTCTCCCCATCTCTAAAAGGACAGAATGGAGTTAAAGGGGGTACAGAGAAAGGAAACTAAAATGGTTAAGAGGATGAGGCTGTAGCATAACAATAAAAGACTGGAATGTCTGGGACTCTCCAGTATAAGGAGGAGAAGGCTGAGGGATGGAATAGATTTTTACAAAACTATGAAGAAGATGGATCCAATGCAGCCCATTTTTCACCAAACCCTGTATTGATAGAACTGGGTGCTACATAATTTCTTTGGTTTTAAATCAGCTCTCTACTAGTTTAATTACTTTGCACGCTGCACAGTTAACTTTGGGTATGTGCTGACATAGGAGACAGTGGAAGCAGACAATGTCAATAGATCAAAAAATTAGATGAAACCATGGATTGAAGGTGCCTAAATAGGTACTGATCTGATTAGGCAGGAAGACTCTGTAACAATCCCAGTACAGCTCTTGAAGAGGAGACATAATTCTCAGCTAGGTGAACCCCAGTAGGGTGTTTCTTATGTTTTTGTGTGTTTTAAGGCTGTCACATGTGGTGTCTGGTGAAACTAAAGGCTAAAAATTTAGGTGAATTTCCTGTCCAGCAGAATTCAAAGATTTTTTTTCTTATCTTTCAGGTTGGCTATTCTAGCTTATGCACTGTAATACATTGGTCTGTAGGAGAGTATTTTCTTCTTTCTTTTGTCTGTAAACCAGCCATTTCAGCTTCATGGAACAGAAAGTTATAGTTTCTTTTTTGTGTTTTTTTTAAGACTTCAACTAATGCTTGGAGTTAAATACAATTACACATAGATTAGGAAGAGGTGGTAGAATTATATTGTGCAGTTATCTTATTTTTGGAAAATAATTTTGTAACTACCTGTGACTACACTTAATATTGGAAATAATCTATAAAAGAATTCTGGGAAAATGTATTTTCATAACTTAATATAATTGTGTGGTATTCAGTAGTGGCTTAGTTTTGTTAATTTTGTTCTTAACTAGTGCACCTATTTTTTGACATCTTGATGGGATGAGCTGCTGGGTCTGACTAAAACTGGCAGAGTTGATCCCTTTTGGGGATCAGCTTAAGTCACTTCATTCTAGATTTGAGTCCTCTATACTCTGTTTTGAAGAAGGTTGTGATTATTTCATTTTTGGTGAAAAAGCAGATTACTTCTTCCTCTTTTTGCTTCATTTGAGTAGTATGTTACTGTCAGGCTTGAGAACATGGAGCCAACTGACATAAAACTCTCAATGCAATTATGTTAAGCAGCCTTCTAGATTAATCTTTTGGGCCATGCCTTTACTATGCTTTCTGCTCTCTGTGAGATGACTTAAGAGAAAGGTAAATTATTGTGAGCAATTTATGCATTCCACCAGGAGTTTTCAGGAAAAAAATTATTCTGCTAAAATTTGAGTTTTGGGGGGTCAATAAACACTTTCTTGGCTCTCTAAATACTAGCTTAAAACCAATATGGCAAACAAATAATAGCACAAAGAACTTGGGAATATTTCTGCACCAGAAGGTCCATGATTGCATTTTTGTTTAATTTCTTTCAGCACGAATTACAGGACTGGGCGCAGTCTAAATGACATACCCTGGGGTGGCCCATTTCATTCTGCTGTTTTGTTTCTCCATCTCTTATCCTTCCCTGGAAGCAGGACAGCCCTTTCCACACCAGCCTGGGAGAGGAATAGGCAGGAGGAAGGCTGTACTCCTTCCTTCAGACTCAAACATCAGCTCCCCACCTTTTGCCCAGTAAAATGCCAGAATATTTTGTCTGAGGTAAGTAGGTCCCAAGCAAGCAGTGAGCAATGAGCCTGTGCTGAGGTGTAGGATCTGACAGTATGGGAGAAGATGGAAGAGTGGCTGTCTGTGTCCCAGTGACACTTCACATAACCTCCACAGTCAAGTGCTTCTGAAGAGGTCACAGACCTTACCAGATAAAACAAATTCACTCAAGCAGGAGACTGGTGTAGGAAAGGAAAAGGCCCATACAAACCTGCAGCTAGCTAAATCCTTTGGCATGTACTGTTTTTGCAAATACCACAATAACTGGCATTATCATGGGAAAAAGTCATAAATTGTGTCAGGCAGAAGATTCCAGTGGTGTCACCTGTTGTTGTCACAGTCATTAACTAGGGCAGCTACCCATCTTCATAGCCAAACTTAGCTCACTCCTCTGGAGTTTGGAGGGAGGCGGGGAAAGCAGAGTTGGTGTTTGACAGCCTGCACCTGGGAGTGTACATGTATCCTTTCATGCCTTATCACACCAAATATACCAGCCAAATACTTTCTTTGTGTGTCAGGAAAAAGTGCAGTGACGGGAGTGTTTGACAAGAGGGTGGTTCAGGGAGAGAACTGCATGGTTAGCTGAAGCTAGTATTTGGTATTTGATGTGGCTATGATGAAAGAATTGGTGACTTTTGCAGTGCTGCTAATGGATCATGGAGTCAGGTCTCAGGCAAAGTTTTACAAAGCCTAGATTGTAGTATTTCTTACCACTGGAAAGATTTTCTTTGAAGATTAACGTTTGGAAGGGAGAAAATTATAGGAACATATTTGTAAAATTCCTGGGTTTTTTTCTTTAGTTCTCAAGAGAGCTTTTAGAGACTCGGAATAGCAACCTGTTTTTCTTGACTTTTACCAATGCTGTCTGACTTGGCAAATTGACCCCGTAGGCCTTTAATCTCTTCTTGTGATCACTGATGGCCAGAACCTTTTGCTCTTACAAAGACTTGCGTGGCTTGACACGGCTTTTTCAGTTATGAGCTTCGCAAACAAAAGTTAGCTTTCCTATAGCTTCAATGCCAGAAAATAAACACACGTACACTTAAAATCCAGTGAAAGTCAGGCAAGTCTTTCTAGGGTTTTTAGTTCAATCACTACAGCCCTACTCAACTAGGGAGCCCAGAGAACAAGTAAAGAGTAGAAGGAAGAGTCCTGCTTGCCTTTCATGTAGAAAAACCTGACTTCTTCATCCTTTTCAAGGCAACAGAATGTCAAGTCAGGTTGTGTTGCCTAAGGCTGCTCTGCAGTGAGGGAATTTAAATGTAACCTCTGCATACAGAAAAAGGAAGTCCCTTAATTCATTCAATATTTTATTAGAAATCTCCTAATGCTGGTCTTATTCCTAAAGGTAAACATCTCAGAGGCTTTTCAAAGCCTGTATTTCATTATTTAATAATCTGTTTTCAGGAACATAATTCCCTAGGTCTGAGCTTGTAACAAAGTCCACAGGCTGGAAATATCAGCAGTCCAGGAACTGTTAAATAATTAAGCCATCGGTGCCTGTAAGTGTTAGGGCTTGAATCACTCATATTTTATTTTCACAAACTGAGGGGGGAAAAAAGTGCCATGAAAAAAGATTACTTACTAGATCGTTTTTAAGGACAATAGACTTTTGTCTACAATAGCATGGTTTGAAACTGTATAAATTTTTGTTTAGAAAGTAGTATTTGTAGGAGAATATTTACCACTGAGCCTGTATGTACCTGGCTCTTTGTGGAGGGCAGTTTCACCTGTGTGTAATGAGTCTTCCTATCTTCTGGACTCACTGGAAATCCCTACCTCCATTCAGAGGCTAAATGTGTTTTTATAGGACTTCTGTACAGTGACCTTTTTTAAAGAATTCCTGGGAGTAGCTATTGACTGGAACATACAGGATAGCATTTGGCCATGGAATGGCACAGCCCTAGACTAGGTGTGTGTGCTTAAGTGCTTGTTTTTGTGCTTGTGCATGTGTGTGTGCATGTATGTGTACACAAGCACACATTTGCACATAACCTGTCTCTCAAATGGGGGAAATGCTTCTGAAGGTAACTGAAGGCCAAATATTCAGACTACTCATTTTGACATCTTGGACACTGAAGTGAAGTGGGATCATTTTGAACATATAGTACATGACATAGGCTGCTCTCTAATTTCAAGCAGATGGAGGCAGGTCAGTCCACTGAGGGAGTTTCTCATCCATGAATGATGTATGTCATGATTTTTCTTCATCAGAAAAAGGAGATGAGATTGGTTTTATCATAGTACCATTTACCCTGGAGGAGGATGAAGTAGTACAATCATGGATATAGTGTAAGAGAAAAGGAGTTCAAGGAGGGATAACACAGGGTTTTTGTGAGCACTCCTAACATGCACTCCCTAATTTAGTCCAGACAGAAAACAATTGAGTGAGTGACATCATTTATTACAGAACCAGATTACTTTCTTCTGTAGACAAATTGAAATCAGTTGCTATGTGGAGTGAGATGGCTGGATAGAAGTGGTGGCAGGGGGAAGGGGAAGAAAAATGAGACTTTGAAATGTTGTAGGACATGAGAATACTTTCATTGTACTGCTAAATGGACTTCTGCATTTAGCAGTGCAAAAACCAAATTAGTATAAGGCTGCAAATACACACAGACTGTCTCAAATACTGCTTTTTGTTCTCTTGTGTATGATAGTATTGACAATGCTACCTTTCTGTACCCATCATCAAGCATACTTATTAAGCTAAGATCTGGAAATAAGTGGTTAGAATTAAACTATTTTTGTCATTGCATCCATTTGTTTACTTTGGATTTTTGAAATACCTTGGGACTCTCATGATCTGTAATAGGAAGTATGCCTGCATTCTCTTCAGAGTTTATTTGCTGTGTTTACGAGTTTAGACTATATTGACATCGTTACTAAGGAGAAACTAACTTTTGGCAATGCAGGAAGCTTTAGCAACTTCATATGTATACACACACGGGCACAATTTAAACATATAAGCATTACAGTAAAAAAAACAAATTTTAAATTCTTTGCTTTCAAACTCCATAAATTATGAAATAATAGAATTAGGCTCACCTCTACAGCCTCTGTTAGATCCCTATGTCTTCTGTATGGTCGTGAGCCAAAACTACCAACTATTTTATATCACCATCAAAATATTTTTCTGGTTAACTTTGAGAACAAATTGCCTCAAACATCTAAAAAAAATTATAAAACCATGAAACTTGCTTTTCACATCACCAAACATTTTTAAAATAACTTTCCTTTTGGCTAGGATTGACTGGATTTATTTGATGCCTTGATTTAAACATCATATTGACATCTTGTTATGATTAGCTGTGAAAAGAATGTGGAGATATTCATGATTAGTCGATATCCTACAAATTAAGCAGGCTGTCACTGTTTTCTGCAATGAAGTAATGGTGAACAGCAGACTTAAACAGATCTTTGATTTTTTTTTATGCATGTTAAAAGTCAACCAAGAAGAGTTTCTGTTATTATGAAGACATCCTATTTCTTTAATAGGTATAGTTTAACTATAAAGGATTTCTTTCCAAACTGTTAACAATAATTGAAAATGAGTACTGAAATGGAAGAACTTTCTTTCATGGTATCTTTTTGGTTTTTTTCTAAAAAAATAAAGCCCTACCTCACGGTTTATTTTACGGAAGTTTAAAATTATGATTTTTAGCAAGTAAAAACTTATTATTTATGGAAAATTGTTTTCACCAAACACCCCCTTATATTTCCAGGTTTTTTTCCAGGATATGGTATATCTTATCTGATGGTCATACTTAACTTTTTTGTGCTGGAAAGGGAGAAAAGTGAAATATCTAAAATGTGGCTTAAATTTCAAACTAATGTTTTCATACACAAACTAATAGGAAAAGTGTCTTCTGATGTCACTTCTATCTTGTGACCCAAGACTACTTTCTTCTAGTTCTTGGTGTTTCTCATGTAACAGATCTCTTTTTTTTTTTAATCTTTGTCACTAGATCTGAGAAAACTGCTGAAATATAACTGTACTCTGTTCCAGTTCAGTATCATTACTTTTTTTAGTCACTATGTTTGCTGAAGTGGGCAGGTTTCTTTTCAGCAGTCAGCAGGCTAGATGTGAAAGTTTGTGGTTTGGGTTTTGGGGCTTGAAGGTTTTTTGTTTATCTGTTTTTTGGTTTTGCTTTTTTTAAGCAAAAGCTGCTTATTAGAGACTGTTCATTTATCCAGTAATCCTTTCAGCACTAAAACTTGCTGATTTTTCTTAGTGAAGTAATTGAGTACTGTAGCAGCAATAGGGGATTAAAAACAACTGCATGACATAGCAAGAATTTTTGGTTCTGAAGGACCTAATTGATTTAATAATATGAATGTACATGTATGGTATTTACCTCAAGCCAAGAGGATTCTGGATCTAATACAATGCTGTATTGTATTAGATCAGGGATTTAGAGTGCAGGAATCTTTTTTTTAAGTCCTCTTAGCCTGATGCAATGACAGTATATCCTTTAGTTCTTCAGATGACCTCTATGAACTTAAAGTGCATATTTTAAAACACCAACCAGACAAATGACAGGATGGAAGCTTATGACATTCTGATTTTGAGACTGGTACTTCAACATTGTGCTCTTTAACTAGCACAACCATTTTCTGTTTTGTTTTTGTAATTGCTAAAGGGTGATGTCCCCAGCCACCTCACTAACATAAATCACAATAGTTCCTTGTATGTACTGTATTATAACCATAGCAGATGACTTATTTTAGTGACACTTTATCCTTTTTTTTGAGAGGAGCAGAAGCATTAATGTGAAGGATGAAAGTTTAATTAAAATAGTAATAAGATACTAACAAGCAACCTCAACTCACCTCAGATTTGCAACAAGAAAAGCACATATACAGGTTATCATAGAGCTGCTAAACTGAGGTAACTTGTCAAATTTTCTGCCCTGTTCTCACTCGCTCTGTGGCAAATGTGATGCATCGGGGCCTCCATTTTTGTCCTCACTCTGGACATAAAAGGACATTCATAGCAGCAAGGTAAGAGGCTTCTGCCAGTTTTCCATCAATAGGTAAATTCAGTCTTATTTGGGGAATGCATGTCCCTGAAGAACAGAAGGAAGAAATAAATAACTCATTTTGAATGAGTATTCTCAGAATAAACACATGTGTAAATATGAATGATGAGATGCACATTATTCTTTAGAATTAAGATTTCCCGTTGGAATTAGCAAGCAATTAAATGTCAAATTTGTGGCAGAAATTGAACCAAGATGCTAATAGATCATTTTCCTTCTGTTGCAACAACTCTCATTTCCTTTGTAGAAATCCAGCTTAAGCTGTTTTAGATGTCGTAAAAGGGCTTGGACAAATAGCTGTTAGGTCCCTGCATTAATCTTGATAACTTTGGTGTTGGCTTACTGTAAACCACAAAAAGTCATACCGCTGTGTGTCTGTCCACAAAATTAATCTTAGCACCACACTGCAGCTTGTTTTAGAGGCCACTCCTAACATAAAGTAGTTTAAAGAATCCATCAGTTGCACCTAGAATGTCACTGTATCTCTAAAGAAATGGGAATGAGTCAAATGCAGTATTTAATGCTTCTTAAAGTAAAAACTTACTGAATTTCATTAGTAGGTCCTTGTTGTTTTAAACCACTTATTAATGAATTTATTAATTTATAATTATTTAATTTCTAATCTATTACTTAATTATGCAATTATTTTATTTAATTAATCATATGTTTATAATTATTTCATAGACATCAATTAATTACCAATTAATATTAATTATTCCTTATTAAGATATAAATTATTCAGCTTTTGATAATTAACTTTCAACATACTGCAAATTTCCAACAACAGCTGTGCATTTTCAATACACTACACGTTATCGGTAGCAGTTCTGGTATTTCCTTCAATAGTATTGTTTTATCCCACTCAGTGATTTTTATTGTTTATTCATAACAATGTTTTCCTACTGTACAAGTTTTAAACTTTTCTCCACTACTGTAAATGCTGCTATATTACCTTTCCTCTGAAACTCAAGTGATGGTCCAGTGAATGCATCTTGGTCAGGTCAATAGATTCTGGGGCTTAAGCTTTTGTTCATTTTCTTCCTTGTTGTCCAGAACAAGCAGTAAATGGGTATAATACATTTGAATTCATAGCGTTTGAAGATCAGAGGGAAAAATGGATTTACGATAGGAAATAAGTGGATCATATAAACAGGGGAAAAAAGAGGAAGTAGCAAGTTTAGCACACAGCTCTTTCTAAGACATACAGAACAGATCTGCTGATGTTGCAGGCACTGCAACCACAGTCAGAGACTATTGGGTGGGAATGGGGCACCAGTAGTGTATATATTGTACATTGTGTTGATAACCCCAGCTCTTCAAGGTGAGACTCTGCTGGCCAGATCCTCTTATCACGTGGGCTTATGCTGAGCACCTCTGCTGGAACGGCTCAGGTGGAAGGTACAGCACTTCTGAAAACTCTCAGCCATCTTAGCGCACCTATTCTGGCAATTTAAAACTCAATTAGCATGAACACTTTGACCCAAGTATTTAAATTTAAATTAGCGCCCTCTCTGTAAACCTAATGGAGCTGTGAGGAGCACAACTGCTTTGGGCCAACACTTTGTTTCAGGTATTGCAAGAAACTTGCCAGTATAGGTGGTAAGGCAGCAGTGAACATATATTTTGTCTTAAACAGGGTACATTGTCTTAAACGGAGTGCAAGCATGTTCTGAACCTTGTTCTCCATTTGCAATGCTTGAGCCTATCCTGATTAGGTCTAAGCAATCTAATTGGATTATTGTGCTAGAAATGTGGCATTGGAGATTTTTTTGTTAGGCATTTTTAGCTCTGTTAACCTATACCATGATAAACAGCAAATACTGTCAGAATATCATGGCACATCTACTTCTGTTTGGTTGACATTTTTGCATATTCTGGAAAAGAAACAGAATTATGAATGACAGCCTACAGCATTCCCCTTTGCATTAGTTTGAATGAAATAAGCAGGTTATAAAACTGTTTTCTTATGCCTTTTTGGTTGAGAGAAATTTATTGGTTTTGCCAGATCCTTGACTTCTTTTGTGTGAGGCACAGGGTCTCTGCAAATCCCCATTACCTCAGGGAGAGTTTAAAGAATTCACTGGTTCCTAGAGGGTCCATTGCTGGATCAGGCCAATGGTAGACATAACAGGAATGCAAGTTACTTCCATTATACAATTTTAATAAATACAATTCAAAAACAACTGTTTGGGCAGTTTGTCCAACAGGAAAAAAAAAGCCCCAGCCAACTGCTGAACAAAAATGCCAGTAGCTGTGATGAACTATAATTCATTTTGGACAGGAAAGGGTAAATATATGACCTAAAGGAAAAGAAAACTTTAGGCAATGTAATTAGGGGAAAAAAAATCCCATTAGTATTATGAACTATGGGCTGAGCAGGAAACTCCCAAATATAAGAAGTGAAGCTCCAAATCTGAAATTGTTCAAAAACAAGCTAAAAATGCATACAGGAATGATGTAGCAAGTCTTGCAAAAGGTGAGGGTCTCCAATAAAATATTCTATGATTCTAAATGCTTATCCAGAGAAAATTCAGAAAAAGTATTTGATTTCACATACAGAAAAGGGCTAACAGCCTTAAAAATAAGACAGTCAACTTCACTGTTATAGTAATATTCTTGCCCATGGAAGGTTGCTAAACAGATTTCTGCTTCCCCATGCTTGAAGAACATTTTCAGTTTGAGAGCTATTAATTTGTGCTTCTGGGCCAAATCCCAGCTCAGAGTGATTTGCACAGCCTTCTGTCTTTTCCCGTGTCTCATCTGCTCTCTCTTCTTCCTCTACTTTTACAATGTAATTCCTTGTTTTCCTTCTTACAAGATATTTCTTACCCTTTAAGTCCATGTGAAATGGTCACTAGTATTCTCTTCATTGTCTTATTTCTGCTAAAGGAGAGACCCTGTGTCTACAACATGAAACTTAAACTTCCTGTCACTAAGTACAAATCTTAAATCACCCATCAATTTTTACATATCCATCCACTGAGAAATTCCTTCTTCAGTGCCACAGTATATTTTTTTTTCTTCCCTGTTCAGACCATGTCACTTTCCATGGGATGAAGGCTGGTCATGGGTCACTGTTTTAGTGCTTCAATTTGTAGCTGTAGTGCAAAGCAGCATAGCATGCTTGCCATTACTCTGCTAGTCTCAGATCATACAATGGAAAATAGTATTCAAAGATGGATCCCTGAATGTCAGAGGTAACTGCTTTAAAAGTTAACTTGGTCATTTACCATTTCCCTATTCCTAATTCCAAATATTCTATTCATTTTTAAATTATTGAAGATGTCACAGTCATGTAGTCATCACTGGATTCCAGGAAATTAATGTGTTGTATTTAAACCAGTCTTCACCATCCACTGGCAGTGAGACCTACATCTATTGAGGTGCACTATTTAAACCAGTATCAGACTCCGCGGAACTTAATGCTCTGGTATGTCATCATTTCAGATGTATATAGATTGCAATTTGAAGTTGTGCTGTTTTTTCACTATATGTTTCTCACTTTACAGAATAAAGTTTGCTGAAATTCAAAGGAGATATGCAGTAACAAACATCAAGTGTATTATTTACTATTGTAGGGTCTTAGTCACTGGTTACAGAGACAAAACTAAGGCTAAATGTGTGGAAACTGGGAGTTACAGAAGCTATTATCAATGAGTGGGAGCAGGGTTGCATTGCTGTGCCCAGATGCATAGCAACAAACAGCACACAAAACATTAGAGTGAAAGCAGAGGAGAGTGGCTTTTGCTCCCTTGGCTGCCAAACCCCAGCTCTTGTGGACTGATGAAAGGAATGTTCTCCAGAGGTGAGGCTGTACTTAATGAGATAGCTCCTCCATGACAGAAAATTATGACAAGAGAAGAGACAGGGAGCATCTAAGTCTCCACTTGATATTTGCACCTGGAACTGCTAAATGGAAGTCTATGCCTAGGACCTGAGGCTGTGTCAGTGGGTTTGCATGATCCTTCTTGCCACTAGTGTACACTAGGAGTTGTTTTTACCACTTACCAATTGTATTTCAAAATAAAAGGCCTTTTTAAGTAAAGTCAATGTGTGGAGGAGCAGTATAAGTGAGTGTGTGCAGAAATGAGTGTAACACTTGAGGGGAAAGACAGTGCTGTCTGTGCCAGCCTGACCCAAAGGATCCCATATGGGCAGCCCATGAGTGACTCTCGGGGTATCCATGAAATGGTGTCCACCTCCTGCTGGTCTTGTTCCTTCCTTGGCCAAGACCATCCTGGTAAGTGTGGGACAGCTGTGTCCCTGCTTTTTTGAGGGTGTCAGGAAGATTGCATTATGTACTCCATCCCTGCTGTCTAGCCCAGGAACCTAGTTTGAGGTGATTATTGATGTCCAGAGTCTGATACTCAGATTAGCAAAAACCAAAAAAAGTGATATGAGTGACATCTGAAATTCCAACTAGTAAGATTTCAGAGCTAGACACTACCTGTTCTGATCCTGTGAGAAGAGACTTCGTATTTAAATGTTGAATTATTAAGTATTAAGGGCCTGATTCTTCATTGCATTGCACTAGTGTTATTCCAGGATCAGTATTCTGACTGCATCTTTAAATATTAAATTTTTTCTGACAGGATGGAAGCTGATATACAACCTCTGACATTGGGCTCCCATGCTGTTTCTTATGTCACAAATGATGACAATTGCCAGAAACAGTGACTAGCAGCAGCAAGAGACTCTGCAATATTCACTTTAATTGCATTCCATATTTTCAGATATAATTTACAGTTTTAAAGTGTTGAAAAATGAGTGTCCTGACATGAGCTCTCAGTATCCTGTAGCAAGCCACTGGGAACAGGAAAGTTTTTCTTTCAAGATTCAACAAAAACAGTCCCTTACTGTGTGACAGAAACAAGCTGCACCAAACCTGCCAATGATTCAGCATGTTTTTCTAAATTCAAACTGGGCTACAGCCTAAACTTTGCAGTAGGGATTCAAACCCTGCAGGGAAACACCAGTGGCTCAAGCCTTTCTCCCAGCATCCGTCATGGTGCCAGGTAGGGAACCAAATGAGTAGCAAAACACTCTCTGTACTAAAATAGCATAACAAATGGCTCCAGGGCACACAGAGAGAGGCCAATATACAGCATTAATTAGCCTAAAAGTAATTAGCAAAATATTGCTAAAAAATCGTAAGTGGCACAACTGAGAGCTGGTTAAGTTTTTGAACTCAGCAATATGAAAACCTGTGAGTAGTAGCCATTAATTTGATGCACATTGGGAGGTTTCAGTGACAAGCAGACCAGTTTTGACTGGAAGAGAGAAACATAGTATAAAATACAATTTACTGTAGAAATTAAAGGCTCTGAATGAAATGTAATTTTTTTCAGCAAATTCTGACCTATGCAAGACAGAAAAAAGACTTTACTTTTTACTAGAATTAGTCATGTTAATTGCAGTGAACGTTTTCTTAAATTTAGACGTGTTTTTCTAGGTGGAAAATGTCTTGAAGTGAATAATTCATTTTTCAAATGCGTTCGTTATTCAAAAGTTTTGGACAAATATTTGGGACTATATTGCAGCATGTGGATCATGCATGAATAGCTTATTCTTAGCTTTTCTTCCCACATTCAATATGTAGTATGACATCCTTGAGCTATGTAATCTGTTGTATGTCTTTACTGAAAAATGGAAAAATATTTTAAAACTCTACTTCTGCTCTTGACCAATAGGAAATGAAAAACATGTTTATCATACTTTGCTAAACACAGGAGTCTAACGTGACTGGAAAGCAAAGGCATTATCAACATTCTTTTTTCCTGTTTTATGGAATTTGTGAAGTGTTAAGGTGGTTAGGATTCTCTATGGGGACTTAGGCTCCTAAATCACTTCAGACTCGTGAGAAATATATTATCTCTAAAAAGATTCTGTTTGGTGTACGCTGTCACCATGGGTCAAGCTAGAAAGGTATAGTATGCAGTATTCTCCAGCAGGGATGAGAGCTCTCCCTTTCTGTACTGATGGTGTTCTTGTCTGATGCTTTCAGCAACAACCTTTAACAATATTGGGTTTTACCTTCCAGTGTGTAGTTATGCCATCTGACACACTGCTCTATGTAGTTCTGGTTTTGAGACTATTTTCTTCCCCAATGTAACTGCTTAGAATGAAGATCTGTTTTAAATTTCTAGTTCAATAATAGTTTTCCCTCTGCAAGTCTAGTTATATTAGCTTTGTGTGTCCCTTTTTTCCTGCTCAGTTTCTTCTATGTCGCCTTTCCTGAGGATGCTTGAAGAGTAGATACCTGAGTGTTTGCAGCAGGTAATTTCCTAGAAATATTGACTTGACTTTAAAATCTTTACTATTGTGGCATGTATGGGCCCTACCTAGGTGATATCCAGGTCGGACTCTAATCAGACATAGACTTTGTAAGGCTGGGAACAGTTTAGCATCTCAATAAATATGTTGGTGTAAATGGAAAGTGCAATGTGTTTGTCCAAACTGTTCTTGGGTGCTCATCCAGTCAGGGACAAATAAACATCATCATGCAGTCAATATAATTTAGATGAATTTTGAAATGATCACATATTTTTAACTGACTCAAAGGAAAAACTAATCTGAACAGACACATAGCTTGTATTCTTTGAGCTGGAAAGCCAGTGTAACTCAATGCATAACTCCTTCATGAATTAGTCACACAGCTCTACCTGTGACATAATTTAGTGCTGGCAAAGCTTCTCACATATCAAATGGTATGATGCAGGTCCATAGCACTGCTTGGGCTAAATAGGAAATTCATAGAATTGTAGAATGTTTTGGGTTGGAAGGGACCCCTAGAGGTCATCTAGTCCAACCCCCCCTGCAGGGAGCAGGGACACCACTAACTAGATCAGGTTGCTCAGAGCCCTGTCCAACCTGGCCTGGAATGTTTTCAGGGATGGGGCCTCTACTACCTCTCTGGGCAACCTGTTCCAGTGTTTCACCACCCTCATTGTAAAGGATTTCTTCCTTCTATCTAGTTTAACCCTACCCTGGTTTAGTTTAAAACCATTACCCCTTGTCCTGTCACAGCTGGCCCTACTGAAAACATTGTTCCCACCTTTCCTATAGGCTCCCTTTAAGTACTGAAAGGTCGCAATCAGGTCTCCCCGCAGCCTTCTCTTCTCCAGGCTGAACAAGCCCAACTCTCTCAGCCTGTCCTCATAGGAGGATCATTTTAGTAGCCCTCCTCTGGACCCGCTCCAACACTTCCATGTCCTTGTGCTGAGGGCTCCAGAGCTGGACACAGTACTCCAGGTGAGGTCTCACCAGAGCAGAGTCTGATTCAGATTCTGAATATTCTTAGGCAGCAAGTTGCTACAAACCAGTAAGATATCAAACAGAAGCTCAAGCTCAGATAAAGATACCTGATATGCTTCATGTTCTCAGATATTACAAGAATGAGGAGAAAAAGTATATATTTCTGGACTTAATCAAAATGATCATTAGATTTACAATACAGGAGAATAAAGAGGGAGGCAAGCAGTTAATGGCTAGATAAAGACCAGGAACCAGCGTATCATAAAATAAATCACTAATTCCTCAGGCCTATGTATATCTATGATAATTACAAGTTTCCTTACTGCCTGGATGAATAAAAGCCTAAGTTATTTTGTTCATGCAAACATGCAAGGTTTCTACCTAATTCTACCACTGCCTGTCACCTGTGATATAAAATTTGGTGAAAAAGATAAAACAAAGAAATGCAAAAATAAACAAAATACTTGGCATCTACAAAGCTTTTTTTTTATCCAAAGATTGTAAAGCTGTTGACAAAAAATGCAAAAAAAAAAATCTCTAAAGGTAATGGAAATACCTTTAAATTATTGTAACCCATGATTTGAGTTGTCTTGTATGGGAATTACTATAGCAGGAACCACCTGAAACAATAGAGGACAAGCCTTAGAAGCAGCAGTGCAAGTGCAGCAGTGACCTGCCCTGAGCTGGCTTTGGTGCCCACTAACTCCATGCAACATAGAGCCTTTCCTGCCCTGAGTGGTCACCGTAACAAATAGAGCCCAAAATCATGGACTAAATGAACTTGGTGGACATTTTCTGGACATTTTACAGACATTTCATAGGGGTGGTTCATAGACTAAAGGAATGATATCTGTATTATATTGAAGGATAGGAAGGGTAGTGGTAGTTAATGAGAATGTATGGGATAGTGTGCAACCTGAACATGATGTAAATGGTATGGAATAAGGTGTGGATAATGTGCTGGTTTGGGCTGGGATAGAGTTAGTTTTCTTCCTAGTAGCTGGTATGGGGCTATGTTTTGGATTTGTGCTGGAAACAGGGATGTTTTAGTTACTGCTGAGCAGTGCTGACATACAGTCAAGGACTTTTCAGCCTCTCACCCCACACCACCAGCAAGGAGGTTGGGGGTGCACAAGAAGCTGGGAGAGGACACAGCTGGGACAGCTGATCCCAGCTGACCAAAGGAATATTCCAGATCACATGGCGTCATTCTCAGCGCATAAAGCTGGGGAAAAAGAAGGAGAGGAGGGGTATTCAGAGTGATGGTGTTTGTCTTCCCAAGTAACTGTTACATGTGATGGAGCCCTGCTTTCCTGGAGATGGCTGAACATTGGCTTTCCTGCTGGTGGGAACTAGTGAATGAATTCCATGTTCTGCTTTGCTTGCATGTGCAGCTTTTTCTTTACCTGTTAAGCTGTCTTTATCTCAACCCAAGAATTTTCTCACTTTTACTCTTGTGATTCTCTCCCCCATCCCACCAGTGGGGAGTGAGTGAGCGGCTGGGTGGTGCTTGGTTGCCAGCTGGGGTTAAACCACAACACCTCGACTAACAGTTTCCAATCCCTCCAGCAGCTTTGAGTATTGTACCCCAATGTAGCTGGTTTTGGCCTAGAATCAACTTTATGTGTATTCCTTTCTATTTGAACAGAAGGTAACAATGAGGTCTGTCTGGGTATGGTATCCTTAATATGAGTTAATAAACAGTGTAATACAGAATTGTGTAGCCCATCGGCATGGGTTACTGACACTGCATAGGCACACGTACCTCTTCTTTGTTCTCTACTCTGGCTTTGCGAATGATCTTGGTGACCAAAGTTCAAAGTCCCAGTCTCCCTTTTCAAGGCATTCGATGGTTTGATCACACTGGTATTCAAGACCAAAACCATCTGTCTCTCAAAGGCCTGAGATGAAAACAGGGGTTGATGATTCTGCTCCTTCTGTAAGTCTTTTTATTTTTGGAATAAGGTTCTTTCTGCTCACTCTAGACACCTCAAGTGCCAAAAATGCAACCTGTGGTCCTGAAACCATGTAAGAATCAGAACACTGAGAGCAAACTTTTAGAGAAAACATGAAATTTTAAGGGGGAAAAAAAAAAGAGAATTTCAAATCCAGGCAAGAGTAAGACTGACTGCATTAGAGCTCTCCACCTTACTGGCAACAAAAATAAATCCCCCATTTCTGTCATGAAAATGCTTCCATGGGAGCCTGTGTGCTGGATGTAACATATCAGGCCTGATTGTATGAGTCATATGCCAACATGCTTGGAGAGAAAGTGCACCATGGATCACCAGCTAGGGAGCTGGTTGAGGGCTAGACCCGGAACCTGCTCTGGGAAGGATATGAGGTCATGTGGTATGACACATGCTGGGGCTGTGTCCAGTTCTAGTACCTGCTCAAGTGTGATCTCCAAACCATCCACAAAAGTCTGCCTTCAGCCTATTAAGGTTAACTTTCTGAACTGTGGATCCACTGAGCTCAATGGAAGTATGCCTGTTACAAGGCACACCGGTGTCTTTGACATTTTTAGGTTAATATCATTACAGAAAATAAGCACCTTTGTTTATCCCTTTGAAGGCCATAAAAAACTATCTCTAACACCTGTCAAAGAGACTTTCGGAGAAATTTGGAAGATTGGATTGTGTAGCTTCTTAAATTTCTTTAACATACAGTAATCTTTAGTCTCTGCCTTGCAGATGGCTTATTGTCCTGTTTGCAACATTATTGAATATAAATATAATGTACTGAAGTATACTGGAGAAAGGTCAAAACAATGTCCACTAAGAAACAGCTTTTTACTAGGCAAGATGATGATGCCTCTTCCCTTTAATTACTGATTTTACAAAGTATTGGCAGTAGTGAAATTAGTTTGAGATTGTTGTAAACAAGATAAAAAGAATTCACTTCAGATGTGGTTGTAATAGGCTCTATATACAAAAATCAAGAAATTCAAATGATGATTCTCACAAATTACATTCATATTCAGTGCAAAAATGAAAACCTGAAGGGCAGTGCTGGTACTACTGCCCGTACTTCTGACTCTCCGAGTTGTCCAACAGTTTTTGAAACTGAAAGTTCTTTGGGCTAAGATTTTACATGTTGAATAACTACCTAAGGTTGTTTTGTTTGGTTTATTTTACTTTTTCATTTCAGCTAGAATGGGATCGGATGTTTTCAGAAACTGTTCTCATTTTGAAGGGGAAAACACTCTATTCTTGTTAAATAAAAAATACCTGTTAAGTTTTCCTTTAAAAGTATTCAGTGCTCTTCAGACTATTGGATATTTCAAGTTTTCTTCAGCATAATTTTTCACCAAGATAAACAAGATTTTCCATACTGCACATTCTGAATAAGTTCTGCTTGCCATTGACTGAATGTCAATGCTAGTGCCTGGGTGGGAGTGGGGAACCTGTGGCCGGGCGTCAGGGAAGATTGGAGCTGGGAGCTTGGAATTAAATTGTTTTAAGTGTCTGTGGAATTGCATCCTAAGTATTCAGATGGGACTTAGCCAACAGTGTTTCTGGGCATCCCAGACTTCTTGGAAATTAAACTAGATTTGACAGTCTAGGCTGAATACTATCAAACAGACTTTGGTTTAGAGCAATTAGTTTAAACTGTAAAAAATGGTAATGTTTAACAGAACATTGACCTAAAATACAGAATGAAATTTAATCACCCTACTGTATAACCTCTTTCATTCAAAGATGCAAAAGGGCTCTGCAATCCCCTGATAAATCAATCTCAAAGTGCCTTTGTAACAGCTTATTACCTATATTTTGTGAAATGCCGCATAACATTTTAACAATATGTCAGTTCCTTAGCTGGCATACGTTTGTAACTTTATTTGCTTCGCTTGAGCTGAGCTGATTTTATACCAAAATAGCATCTATTTTATTTCAAAACTATTTAAAGAGTAAAAGCTTTGACTAATTATTATGATGATTAACATCACATCATTGTCTAGAGATCCACTTTTACCAAAAGTTAGAAAGAGTAAGGATGGGTGAAAAAATATAAGCTAGTGACCTTGAATATCTTTGAGATCCTTGTTCAGGAAAAAACCTTAGCTTTGACAAAAGCACCATTTAGTCATTATTTTTTCAATAACAGCATTCTCCTAGACTGTGTAGACACAGTTTAAGCAAAAGCTGGTATTTAAGGGACTAATAATGTATAGCAACCTCCTTGGAACTTTGCAAATCCACTAAGCAAATATGGGATTAATATCCTTTTATATTATGACTGACAATACAGGGTTTATACGCTTTCTTAAAATATTATATCAGCTTCATTTTAAACAGTGGTTGAAGTAAATTTGAAGAGTGTATATATGGTCCTGCTTCAAGAAGTAAAGGACTACGAAAGGAAGGGTGATACTGCTAAAGAGTCACCTCCTGAAAACTTCTTCATGTGGGACTAGGCTGGAGGTGGGCATTTTAGGCTAAAACTAAGTCGGGGCTAAAGGGGTTAGGGGTTAGGGTTAAGGATGTGAGAGAAACAAAGCCTAGTATGCCAGTTGGAGTAGGACTGCAATAAAGCTGCCAAAGGAAAAGACAGGCTGCAGAAAGACTTTGCCCTGCCAAAATTCATCGTCTATGTCAGGAATTGGGGACCTTGGGCTAAGGCTCAGCCCATACCTTGACCTAAGGTCAAGCATTATGCTTAGGACTGGGGATGGCAGAGAGACAGTTTATGGCATCATTTGGAGTGGGGATGCCAAAAACATTGCCCACTGGGGACTTCTTCATGTGGGACTAGGCTGCGGCTTCACCTAAGGTTTAGTCCATGACAATGCCTAGGATTAGGGTTGTTGAACTGAGGGGAGACAAAGCTTAGGGCTGCTGCTAGACTGAGGCTGTAAATGGGCTCCCAAAGGAGGGGGGAGGCTGCTCAAAGTTTTCCTCTGAGAAGTTCTTCATGCAGGACTAGGTTGTGGAACTTGGACTAAGGCTCAGCACATGTATGGGCCTAGGGCTAGGGTTGCGTGAGAGACCAAGTGTAGAGCTGTAGGTGAAGTGGGAATGCAAAGGTGCTGCCAAATAAATTGGCAGGCTGCAAGTAGACTTCTCCCTTCAGAAATTCTTCATGTGTGGGAGGGCTGTGGGGCTTCCTGTATGGCTCAGTCATTGCCTAGGGTTGGGGTTGGTCGAGAGACAGAGCCTAGAGCTGCAGTTGGATTGGAGCTGCAAAGGGGCTGTCAAAGGAAGGAGCAAGCTGCCGAAGGATTTCTCTTGCAAGAACTTCAGATGGGACTTCATGTGGGTTTTACCAATTAACATCTACAGTTCCATGCCAACCTATATTATTCTATGATTATGTATTGACTCTGGGAAACAATGTGAAATGAACACAAAAAAATCTCTGTGGCTGCAGTTCAAGTTTAAAAAACAGAAAATTCAGGATTATTCTCCCATGGTCTCCTCAACATGAAAGAGTCTGATGTAGCACTGCATTGGCTACTATCCAGTCTAGTTGGGAGGTAAATTGTAATCCTCTTCCTGGAATCCAGTCTTCACCGCCAATGCCCTCGACCCCTCTTCTCCTGAGACCTGAAGTCAGCCAAGTGGAACCACAAGCCCTGCAAGACACTGATATTCACAAACCAGTCCTCCCACTCTTCTACCTCAACATTTCCCTCTTTTTTGCTGAATTTCCTTCTTGGCCCAGACAACTCCAGGCTAGACAAGTCTTTGCTGTGGTAAACCTTGTGGGTAACCCTTTTGGGCATGGAGAAGACAAAATCTATTTCCTGGCTCCAGCTTGCAAACAGATGAGTCTTCATTGTACCAAAAATTCGGTTGTTGATTCTAAACATGTGACACTTCCAACACATATGGGAGAAAGTGCCTGGGAACTGGGAATAACAAGTTTTAAATGGCTGAGCTGTCCCTTTTTGGGAAAGCCCTTTGGGAGTCAGTTGACAGGTAATTTTGTGGGGCCATTCTAGTAGTCAGTCTGGCATGTCAAGCCTACTAGATGTTGATTTGTCAGCTGAATTTACTGCTATCTTTCTGCAAGAATCCTATGTCCTTTGAAAACATCTTCTCTCTTACAAGTTTGCAGCTTTCTGCATAAATCAAGAAGTTTGTAGCGATAAGGGTCAAACCATAGAATAAAATATTTCATTAAGTACTAAGTGCAGAATCTTTAAGTGCTGCCCATTTCAAGGGCCAATTTAAACAAGACAGAATTAAGTTGAGCTGTTTACCTTCCTAATGCTGCTTGCTATAACATAATAAATGATGGGGCTGTAAGCCAAGGAAGGAGACTGGAAGAATGTTTTGTTTAGACTACTACAATAGCCAATTCAACATGATGGTAGGAATGCAGTAGGTTAGGAGTGAGCTGAACTGGCAGAGCTAACCTAAGAGCGATGAGTTACTGCAGTGACCGAAAGGACTGAATTTATGCTTCAGATTTCCCCAAACTTCCCTATAGTATTTAAAGATTTTAGAAGTGGATGTTATGTTATAAAGGGCGGGGAGGGGGAGGAAAGATAATCTTTGTCTCTATTTTACTCTTTTCCTATATTTGTTCTGCATGGGTGTTTACATCATTGTATTTCTAGTTTTACCACTAGCTAACTGCTTTCTGAGAAGTCACTTCTTTCTCCATACCACTGTTTTTCTTTCTATAAAATAGCAGCAGTCCTTCCTTCTTTCTCCCTGGAGCCTCCAGCTCTCTAAAGTCTCTAGAGAGCTTTCATTATATTTTGTTTTATTGGCAGCAGGACCAGTAACTTTAGAACTGCACAGAGAACAAAGCAAATTTAGCTTATGAAAACACTTGTATCCAATTTGGTGAGAAACAAGCTCCAAGAAGCATTTTGCTGCAGGCCTAAGGAGGCTTGTGACTGGAAAGGTGTGATGAGAAAAGAAAAAACACTGTCTTGCTGCACAGAGCAGTGTGCCCTTCCCCCAGAACCTGGCTACCTTTTTATCATGTCAGAAGGTCGTATTCTTACTCTTTTCAAGCTCTTTATTACTCCTTTGAAATGATTAGCATACTGTTGACAAAATTGAATTTTGTTCCTATCTCTGATATCCTTGTATTCAGATGAGTTTTTCCTACCTTTTATCTCCTCCTCTGGAAGCAAAAATTTGGAAAAAAAAAGTTTAGAATTGTGCAACTTAAGTGCAGTTTGGTATAACTCTCTTTATTAAAAAAATGTATTTGATCATAGCTTGTAAAAGCCCATATCATAGTTCAGATACTCTCAGTCTCAGTGAGACTGAGATTCTGAAGAAAATAAAGGCCAGATCTTTAAAGATCTTCAGTATTTTCCACTCATTCTTCTAAGAACGTGGGTTGAGTTGTTTTTGAAATTGAGTTTTAAAGACAACCAAAAATTTCATCCATGATGTATGAATCTTTCTTCAAACTTTTTTGGGGTTCATAGCAGAGCCATAAAAGAGAAAAACAGTGACATTACAAATCCCTGGTGAACAATTCACAGTGTAATAAAAATGAACTAATAAGTTCTTGTTGCATATTCTTCTTACTGGTGATAGTGCAGAAGACACCAGCCCAGTGGTAAGTTTACTTGTCACTTAATTTAGGATTTCTTGTAAAGCTCATTTTCCGTAATCCCTACAAATGGAAAATAAAATAGTTGTTGTGGTTAAAGGCTTACTTAGAGGTTAAAAAGTTGTTTTAAAGGTATTTAAGGCATTTTGTAAGTTTTTCTTATGTCTTACTTTTCCACCACAGATTTAACCAATTTATACCTTTTCCATCTCACAGAGTAATAAAAAACCCCAACAACCTACATCTCAATTGCTTATCATATTAAAACACACCTATTAACAGTGTCACCAAGTACTGCCATGTAGTTCAGTATGTAATATAGTCATGTTAGCATTTGTTGAATAACATACACTTGTAATAACTTTTCTTATTATATGATTTTAAGTTACTTATGTCCATGGAAACAATGGAGACATGAAGAATTTCACCCTTGGCTGAAAGCTTGAAATGATAACTGATGTGCCATTTTCTGTCTTTTGTGAGGACATCTGTGTTGATAGACGGCTAAGAAGGTCATGGCAGAAAAATATTGTATATGTATTTTTATAGCCCCTGAAATGTTTACAAAATGAAACAATTTTTCATCATGTTTTGAAGTATTGTTTACAAATCTGCTGTGATCTCTTAGTTGTGGCAAAATTCTAAGCTTTCTTTTTTATTTTGTTTTTAGAAGACTTTCTATACTGCAGTAATCATCATCCAACTTCCTAAAATGGTCCAGTGTTTTTCTTCTTTGCTCATGCGCATACTTCTACCAGAAGAGCTCTTGACATTTCAGTACAAAGCTGGACTAACAAGCAGCTTTTGGAATTATTAGACAAAGCAGTACCACTGTGAGTGCTGAAAAATTTGAAATCATGACTCAAATCAACTTGCTCTGGACCCTTTGAAATGAACAAGCACAGTGTTTCACCAGGTCTCCTAAGGAGTTTTCTGTATTTATCATAAATATTCATCTGTATCTTTTCTGCCTTTTGGATTTTTTCTAAGATGTATTGTCTGAAGTGCTTTTTAAAACATGTTTAGTATGCTAATATAGGGCACTCAAATATGGCTCAGACCCTGTTGTGCTGCTGCTCTACAAACCCATTGGAGAAGTGGGAGTCATTGCAAAGAGCAGCTCACAGTTTAAATAAGTAAGGTAGAGTAAGATAAGAAGAAAGAAAAAGTGGCTACATGGGGACAGTAATTTGGTCGATCTCCAGCAGGCACAGCTGGGAATATAACTCAGGCCAGTACATGCTCTGATATAAGCACACGTGTTTCTGAATAATAAGAATCTGAAATTAAGAAAGAAAAACACAGTTCTGAGAGATAAGTCTTGAATTAGTCTATCAGTCTGAGAGGAGATATATGGCTACTTACATTCAGGCTATTCCTCTTTGTTTAAAGACTTCGTAGTATTACATCAGGCCTTCTGTTGCAGCAGTGCAATAGCATAACATCCTGTGCAAAGCAGTTCTGTTCTTTCTTCAGTGTTTGTTTAAGCACTTAGCTTTTTATATAGCTTAGGCAAGCAGTAGATTAGCTTGTATCTAACCCTAGTCTTGACCTTATTTTGAAAACCATTGATCAGATCGTATTTTTGAACTTCACATGAGACTCCGATAACAATCTTAAGTGTTTCTCTATTTTTTATTTATTTCTTAAGCGTGTCATATTTAAATACGTGATATGATGTTTTTCTTGATTTTGGAGGCAAAAAGTTCAATTGGTGGAGGTTAATACTTTCTCAAAGCCTGAAGTCACTGATGTTTTTCTATCCTAGAATTATTGTCCTAGTCTTTTAATCTTTTGGTGTCTGTTAAAAACATTTGGCTAGCACCATTTATTTGTGGAAAAAGTAAGGAGCATCCCCACATAGATTAGATTAATATCTTTGCTACTTTGAGGGGCCTTCAAGAAATTAAAATTTGGTTACACATGTAGGACTTGCATACAACGCAAAGAAAACACTATAGCCCTATTTTTCGTAGCTAGTGGATTCTTGTCACTGAGGACTACTTCATCCTGAACAGAAATTGGCAGCGGCTGCTTCAGCTTGGAATGGTAGAAGAATTTAAAACATGTGAGACAAGCTGCACCTTTCTAACTGAGAGCTGGAATCTGGGCCAAAGTGTGCAGAAAGAATTTTCATACTATGAAGGTCTCTAAATTTGTACATGTCAGTAGGTAATGCTCATTTACATCCTACAAGCTAGCACGCTGATGTGGACTCATAGGAGATCAGGCATATTGCAACACAGAGTCTTACTTGGCAAAAGCAGAAGTATTTTCAGCCCAAAAGAAAGAGTAAATGTTGTGCAAGATCTTTACACAGTATCAATGATTTGGAGTTTGCAGTTGAAGGTAGGAGCCCAATGCAAATAGCATATCAAACTCTGATCCTGCTGTTGGTTTGTCACTATTAAATAAAAGTAGAGCTGGGATAAGTCAGACACAAACATGGACTTTATTTCAGAACCCAGAAAAGGGAACAGGGAAGGCATTGTTCAGGAAATAGTTACAAACTAAAGCAAGCGTGGCTTATACAGAGGACAAGCACATTTGTGTTTCTTATATTGAATTAACTATTTCTTAGGTAAAAAGTGTCTTTCTTATGGCCAAGATATAGAAGACCTGGAAGATTTTGCTATTTAAGTGCCAATTTCTTAGGATAACTGTAATCTGCTTTAACTTGCACATCTAACTTTTGGTAAATGGTCTCTTAGTTCTCATAAATCCATGCAGTTTGTTAATTTTGTACATCTTATTCCCTTATTTTTCATCTTGTGGTTTTCCCATTTACCACCCATGACTCTGCAACTCAACAATTTTTAGCATGTCAGGTTAATATAAATCATTTGTAGTGTTTTTAATTGATTCCTGCTTCTACTGCAGCTGCAGCTGGTTTTCAGCTGTGCTTACATACTTTTGGTTTACCTGAGTATTAATGTTTGGCTATCCCAATCACAGCTGTGACAACCATCATCTTGCAGAAGAGTAACACCTTTACCCCTCCTCATTAAAATCTCCAGTTTGACTTCATAAGATGTTTAAAGAAAAGACATCTTTTATTTTTGTTTGTCTTCTGGTTTTGAACTTCAGTTTGCTGAAGCGGACTTTCATTTTAAATGAAAGAGGCGGTTCATGGGTACGCATTTGATTTCAAGATCTGTGGTGTTTGTGGGATGAATTTTATAAATCTTGATGGAAACATGAGAGTTGGCAGCTCTGATTACAGGCAAGAAGAATTTCTGAAAGAGTCTCTCAAGCGAAGAACCAAATGCTAGTTAGCTGTGTCTCCACTCCCTCTACTTTTCTCTTGCTTTCCTGAAATTGTCTAGACACATACTGGCAGGAACAGTCATGGGACAAATAAACTGTAAGTTCAGTGAATTATTGTGGAAAATGAATTTGGAACTCCTCAGTAGCTAGTACTTCTATGAGAAACCTGACTGTAAGAGTTAGTCACTTAAGTAAATCATAACACTACCATGCGGTTTTCATCCAACCTAACCAATGCAGCATGAATTTGAAAGCCTCTTATTTAGTTGTTGATAAATTATAAATCAAAAGCTGGTAGACATCATTGTGAAAATAATTGTTATAGAATTAAGAAAACCAATAATGGTTTATGCTACTCACAGGACAAAAAGCTACATTTGCTAAATCAATTACTTTATGACATTTGCTATTCTCTAATATGAAAGTATTTTAAAAAGCAAATGCTCAATACAACAAAACCATCTATGTCCAATTGCCATGTTTACTTCATTAACATTGAAAAAGCTGGAAATATGTGTAAGCCAGATCTGATTTCATGGGGGTATTTTGCATTGATTCCCAATATCAACCGGATAATAGAAACTGGAGTCCTCCTTGTTACCATAAGGGATGACCCGGTTTTATCTTCATTTCATTTTAGGCCTGTTTCCTTTCACATCAGCCATGAACACAGACACTGCACCTTTTATTTGCACTCTTATTTGCATCCTACCAGCTGGTCCAGGCCCCAGAACTCTTTGGCAGCTTTTATACTACCCACTCACATTGATCTTTGACTACAGTGGTTCTTTCTCTGGTTTTATGCTTTTAGATACTGACTAAAAGTTGATCCATTACTCATTTCAAATAACTTTGCTCTTACAGTCTGATGTGCCCCCTGACATAGGAGAAAGTAGAATTCAGTGCAGGAGTAAAGGTGTTTGGTGGAATAAATCAGAAGGTATTTCTAGGATGGGGAACAAATGCTGAAGGTTGTGAGTCTTCATGCATATGCAATCTCATGAAGCACATTAAATTACACCAAACATTGCCAAATGGAAGAACACAATAAATGCCTTTTTTGTTTGTCCTGATGTCAGAAAGATTTGATTTGATATTGCGCTGGTGAAAAAAAAGAAAACAGAAGCTGGTGTAATGTGACTCCTTCTAGATGGTGGAGTCACGGTGTAGTGAATTACATGTCTGTATGATATTATGTGATTTTTACCTTTGAAATTTCCATTAAAATCCAGCTGCATTATCAGTTTGTCATGAACATTGAAGTCTTTCTAACTTATTAATTCTAACTGAGTGATATATCTGCTCATAAGTTTCTGAGATAGATTTTTGCCTGACACTTTCTATGCCTGGGCTCAGCTACAATGTCCAGTCTTCAGAAAAATTTAAGCAAATTATGCTCAGCTGAAGTTACAGTGAGGCAAAGTTATAGTCTTCATGTACTCCAAATGACATTTCTGTGCTTTCGTAACTCACACAGCTGTTGTTATAAATCTTGAAGTAGGTTTGTTTCATCATTCTCAAACTGGAATGAAAAACAAGCTGAAATTCAGAAATATGGGTTCATTATTTTAGAAGTTGACATTTGCAAATGCACAATAGAACGTCCTTTTTTTTTTCTGGTTAACATAATAGTTTAATATCTTACACATCAACAAATAGAGTATTAATTGAGACCATCTGAGGTATACAGACGAATTGAAGTAGAGATTTAGCAAGACTTTAATTCAACATTGTTAAACTGTGTGTTTTAACTTAGGGTATGTTAATTGAAAATGTGTTATTTAAAGGACAGTTTATTTTAAAAATCATGTGCATAATTTCATAATTTTTTTTAAACCAAATATCTTTCTTAAATGTGAGAACTCAAGAAAACAAGATGTGATAAAAGGCGATTAACTCAGGGGCATTCAAGTACAGTGTACGTATTCTTATTCAGAAATGAAATAGCTTTATTCAGTTTATCATAATTAACTTCCACAATTAATTAGGATAAACACGTAAGTGCAGGGCAGTTTAATGTGATGCTACTAATCCTTTTGAGAAGTTTGATTGTTTTCCAGAGCATATCTATACAAAAATACCTTCATTTGAAAGAAATTAGCTAACTATAGGGAGAAATTAACCTTTTTTGCACTTTCATTGGTTTTTGTATGTGGTAACATGAAGTTTAATTGGTATCTGTGCTTCTGAGTAGAGCCCTATCATTTCTCTTGCTAGTGTGAATCTTACCAGTACCAGCAGAGGAAAATGTTTCTGAAACTACAAAAATCAGAAAAGAGCCCAAGTACATACTTTACCAAAAAAAAAGTGTCTTATATTTCATTATAGGTAGAATTTAGATTGCTTACATGTCCTTAGGATTTTTTGCTCAAATAGTTTAAGAGTACTAAGATAGTTTGTGTGTTTTTTCTATTTTTCTTAAAAGTCAGAGATCATAGTTTTTAAAACTACTGTTTTTACAAGGTAGAGCCAACAGATGCAAACCCTGGAATCAGGATAGTCTAACAGTAAAGGTTTCTGTCATCTTCCACTGTATGGATATATATGTGTTTTATATATCTACTTTCACAAAAAATCTGAGCCTTAGCCGCATTTAGATACTTAATAATAAGAATGACATGAAATTTGGTAATATTAATTTTCCTCTTTCCATGTAGAATGGGGACACTATATTTGGAATCCCCCTTGAGTCCATGGTTTGACACTTTGCTTGGCTTTAATGTTCTGTTAAGGGTACCTTATTTAATATTACTATTATTGGGTAGACTTATTCTGCCTTAAACCTAAAACCAAGCAAAGTTGTTAATCAAATAGCTATTTAAAGGGAAATAAATTTACTCCATTAGTTTGGAACCTGTGCTTTGCGGCATAAACCAATTAAGGGACACCTCACTGGGCACGGGAAACAGCATGGTGCTGTCTAGCTGGAATTCTCAATCATACTTACCATCATCACATAATAACACCAGGGAACTTAGCTTCAAGCCAAAAGTTTCAGCCCAGTAAGATTATACACCTGAAGCAAAGACCAGTAATGGCATCTCTCCAGGCCTCTTTTAAAATGGATTGTATTTTTGATTATTTCTCCTTCATAAAAATGTTTTACAATAATTTTGCTTTCATATTCTCTGTGGCACTCTGTAAGCATGCCCATGATACATGCCAGCCTTCTGCTGTGAAAAATTAAAATCTGAGATAGATAAGGTGTTTTATAAGAAGCGCGTTTTTCTGAAAGACAATGTCGTTATGGAGACAGCTGCAGGGAAAGCCAATGCCAGGATAGCATTGATTACTCTCTCATGTTTGGGAATACTCTGGGTAAAAAAGAGCTGTTAGATAATTGTATACTGAGCAAGCAAGCAGCAGCGAGACTGGCCAAAGTGGTATTTACAGTTCTCAAGAAAATTTGAGAGGTACATTAGAAAAAAAAACCCAAGTCTAGTGTTTACCCAGGTTCTGGGGTTGGGTCTGCATGGGAGCTGAGAGGGCTGGGAGCTGGAGCCTTCGCCAGACCTGAGGAAGACAGCCTTGACTGAGCTCATCTAGTATGCATGGCACATTGCTGCAGTGTAACTTTGTGACTTTTAATGACTCCGAAACCACCTCATCACTTGAGGAACGAATATGCCGGAGTTTGCCTTCACTCAGCTTGACGAGGTGATGGGAGGGATAGAGCCCCCTTACATGAAAATGCTTGTCAGTTGCATCAAATTTGGCAAGAGAAGCACCAATGTCACCTTGAGAAAAATGTAACTCAGCTGCCATTCAACATGTGTGCATACACTACATGCTGCACCACAGCCTAATTCTGTGTGATATATGCAAATACACTCTATTTTGCCTTTTTCTATTTCCATGGTGCGCTCTCAGAGCTGTGGCTTGACTGATTAAAAGCAATGTGCAGCTTCTTCTGAGTTCCTGGTTTAAATAAGCAATGAAGGTGAATTCTGTGTGTGGTGTTGTACAACTTCTTCTGAATGTTGACTGTTTAAGTAGGTAACTGGAGAATTCTCTGACATGTTGCTCAGGTTAGTTAAAAAAAGCCCAAAAAGATAAGAACCCTGAATGCTGTCAGCCAACAGTTTTTGTGATGTTTTAGGATTCAGTTTATATTCTCACGGTCAGCCAGCCAGCCTTGATCCAAAGCATTGTAATTAAACATCAGTGAATTATCTGTCCTTGTAAGCACATCGTAACAACTGCACCCCTGGTGTCTGCTACTTCTTTGGTAGTATCCCAGTGAGGATCATGGTGCTTTCATGTTAAATATGATCCCGTTAAAAGGTTCATGGGACACTAAGTCTGAACTAACCAGTGCTAATAGCCACACCCTTCACTGGTGCAACAGAACTTGAACAAGATTGATTCTTTATCCAACCCAATTGCACTCCTGCTTAGAATTTCCTAGAAAAAGTGGATGCAAAACTCACTTAAGAAATAAATGGGATGCATAAAACAGGTACAGCACAAAACTGGGCCCTTCCTGAGCAGTGAAGTTAAAATGCAATGTTTGCTTCACTTTACAGTGCTAATTTTATTTGAAATATTTTTGCCAATTTTATTCTTTTCAATGCATTGAGGAGGTAATTTATTTGTCATTAAAATCACCTGTTTAGTTTTTATGTTACCACCCCTTGTTTCTTTGCTTCAGGGTTTTAACTCAAAATCTATATTAATAGAGATGCACTGATCCCTCTTAGCCCACATTGAAAGAAACTGCAATTGGCACATGCTCGATACCTGCCTGATACCTGTCTCAGTTTGAGCAGGAAGGAGGTGAACAGCTACTGTGGTTCATGGGTTAAAACTCTTGGAAGGAAAAGCATGGCTACGTTGCCAGTTTTACAGGGCATAAACTGTTTCTCATACTTCCCTTCGTCTGACTCTTGCAGACTGAGTGTATCTGTCAAATGCTGCTCTTGACCTTGCGTCTGAGAAATCTTCTGATTCTGACGTATTTTCCTAAGGGAGTCGCAACTGTTACTGCTTGTGCTTTGGCAGCCTGTGATCAGAATATTTTAATTGCCTCCTAACAGCTTGAAAATATGACTGACTAGAGATGCCTCTTGTCTTTGCTTGGCCTCCTTCTTCTGGAAGACAGTCTGAGTATTTTTGAGGTGTACTGAAAGTGACTTCCCCAATACTGCAAAGCTCTATGTTTTGCTCAGTTGCTAAGGGCTATCCAAAGATAAATCAGGGTATAGAAATTCCCATTTGGAGACACTATTGAAAAGTAAAAATTAAAGGAAGAGTTCTGCTCTTTTTTAATACTGCTGTTTTAGTTTGAATCTGGGCAGGGATATAGTGCATAGGAAGCCAAGGTGTGAATTTATACAGCACAAGCAACCCTGTCAGAATTTGCTGTCTGGGTGTTTGTATCCAGTGATTATACAAATTAGATTACTACAAACATTCAGAGACTGGAAATTTTTACTCGGTGGGAGAAAAACTACAATGTATTTAGAATGACTGTGACAGTTCTCATCCTTGCCTGGTAAACCTTAATTTGAAAGTCACCATCAACATTGCCGTTTACCTGCTGTGGTTGCATGTCAAGCAATTCCGACAGGAGAAGTCATTATAATTGGCAGCCAGTTTATTAGTTTACAGGTTTTTAGGGATTAGGTGTTTATTTAATAAGGATGTTATAAGAAAGTTCTATAGTAGGGGAGTCTGTTTTGTCATCTGTGAAAGATTTCAAAAGCTACAGGCTGCACCAGGGGTGGAAAGGTCTTTATTACACTGCTGCTGTCTAGCCAAACTTGAAAATGAGACATATTTGCTCACAGGACTGGAGTTTATCATGCAGAAAGAGTAATTAAATTTGAATTGTGTCAGCCAACTACCTTAAAATGAAGGGAAGTCAATGAATGTTGCTCCGAGGAGAAAGAAGGAAATGATTAGTTATAATTATACTCAGTGTCCAAGAGAAATGCTTCACACCCCTTGAATCTGTTGCAGAGGGAGGGAAAAAAACTAACCAAAGTACCTTCAATACTTCTCTTAATGTTTAAAATTTCTTGAGTTCAGGATTCCCTATGGAAATTAGAGGAAAACAGATGCTACTGTACTCTACTATTCTAAGGCTTGATGGGTGGACTGTTCAGTGGATGAGGAATTGGTTAGATGGTCACGTCCAGAGGGTAGTGGTCAATAGCTCAATGTCCAGATGGCAATCAGTAACAAGTGCTGTTCCTCAGGGGTCCATACTGGGACCAGTACTGTTTAGTATCTTCATCAATGACTTAGTGGGATAGAGTGCACCCTCTAGAGTGCAAGTCTGTCGATGATACCAAGCTGAGTGGTGCAATTGACACACCTGAGGGATGGGATGCCATCCAGAGGGACCTGGACAAGCTCCAGAAGCCAGGGCTATGTGAACCTCATGAGGTTCAGCAAGGCCAAGTGCAAGGTCCTGCACCTGAGCCGGGGCAACCCTGAGTATCTATACAGGCTGGGGGATGAAGGGATTGAGAGCAGCCCTGCAGGGGAGGACTTGGGGGTACTGGTGTACCTTTTACTTCCACAACATGGATTTTAAGGGAGACTGAACGGTACTTGGAAGAGATACCTATTGAGGTAACTGATAAGGCAAACCACAGGAAGCTCAGAAAATGCCCTAAACTGCTTCTCCTTTGGAGGCTGAGAGATTGTGCTGGGTGCAGTGGACTCTTGATCTGAAATAGTATGGCCATTCCTATATTCTGAGATGTCACAGATGGCATTTTTTTGGAGCCCATGATCCTTTTTATCTTGCACAGTGTTAAGGTTCAGGGGCTTTAGGAAGGAGGGAAGACCATTTTAAAGTTTCCCGAGCTGTAGACAGAGCTCTGCTGAGATATTTAACAGAGATTTAATGGTCTTCTAGGGCGCTGTTTGCTGACTCTTGGGTTACCTTCCTGTACAGCCTGGCATCTTTCTGTTGCACACTTGTATTTTCTGAGTGTGGCTGGTTGGATTAGTTTTTCATTCCACTAGGTAACCTTCCATATAGCATATAAATTGCCCGATGTTGTGTTGTCTCAATTCCTGCCCCCTCAAGAAATATTAACTTTTTAATTTTATAAGGTGAGTTTTCTTTCTGAAAATTGAAGCGTTTTTCCAGTCATTTCACAGGATCAGAACAGAAAATTTGTGTGTTGTTTAGAAATTATTAGCTGCCAATAAGTTACGGCACAATTTGCAGGTTTTTTTTGTAAAAAGACCATTACAATTCGATGTTAGATGGAAATGCTAATAGTTTAGGAAATAGTTTGTATTTACTCCATATTTTTGTAACAGTATCTCACTTTTGAATAATTTTTATCTTTATTTTTTCTCATGGTGTTTCACTTCTCGGAGTTGTGGAATAAGGGAGAAAGAGATCAACTGCAGGGCAATAAAAGATGGTCCCTCCGTCTCCCTCATTCCTTGTAAAGAAAAAGGCAGGCAGGCAAAGAACTGACCTGGTATTATGTATTGTGAATGATGGTACAGGGAAGAAGCTGTTGTGATAGTTAACCCAGCAAAATACAAATGAAGTTCAGTCACAAGCAGATTGTTAATGGTCCCATTTTCCATAAAGCTTTTTGCTTTCAAGGACATAAAAGAAGGACAGAATGTGTCTTGAGCAGACAATTTGAGTATTTTTGGTCACCCTGAGTAAAATCACTGACATAAAAAACACTTTCCTAATTGTTATCATCACTCCAGCCAAAAATGAATTAGACTTATCAGAGCTTCTGGTGAAACTTTTCTCTCATGACTACAACAGGTGTTCTATATACTAGTTATCTCCAAAAACTAGGCCTCCAAAAATTTTGCCTAAGGATAAAGCATAATTTGACCAGGCTAATAGTAACTCTTAATTAAGATGTTTGTAGAAGACTTAAGAAAGGAATACCTGACAGTAAATATGATAAGAAATTCTGTTTAGGTCTTGGAAATTATTTAGTCTGAAGAGAAAAAAAAATTACCAATCTCCATGTCTCTTAATTATTAATTCCCTTATGTAATTTGTAAAGATTATATAACTGTACTTTAGAATGCTATTTGATTTGGAATTGCTATGATTGGTTTTGGAATTGTTATGAAGGGAGAAATTATAAGGGACATGTTCGATTAAATTTCTATTCATTTTTCTGAGCCAAAATTTGAAACAGGAGATAGTCCAGAATGAACATTTTCTTGGGCTCTTTTTATCATATCATGGCTGTAAACTACAGATGAACCATAATTTACAGTGAATGGTGCAACAAAACATTCACAAGTAGTTTAGTTATTTTCTCTACTTTAATTTTGATCAAGCCTGAGAAATTGATTCCTCAGAGGTAACCGTTCCTGTAATTTTTATTCAAAATTTGCAAACTAGTGCAATTTCCATCCAAGCAGTGTAAGCACATTTTACCACTTTCATTTATTTAAGAGCTATTTAAGTATATAAAAGCATTTTAAAGATAATCCATTAACCAAACTCTAAACTCTCCAAGCAAAGGTTTTCCTAGATGGTAATTCCTTGATCTTCCCCCAGACCCCTTTTTTCCCCTGCAGAGTAACATTTCATTTACTGCCAAATTCTTATTTAAGCTACTGCATTGCTCCTGCCTCAGCTGAAGGCACTGCCTGTGAGGTGATGGCTGCCACCTGGGCTTGGGATGCAGCATGGGAGAAGCACTTTCCCCCTGGTCCTGGAGGGATAGAAGTGGTGAGGTTTGTGCTCTTTCTTTAGCTATCTGATTTTTCTCTATGGTGTGTAATTCATGTTTAGAAATATCTTTGGTAATCTAGTAAATCTGATATGCTCTTGCATTATCTTATTCCTTCCTCCTCAAATATTTTTCAGTTCTGTTATTGTTAAGTTTTTGTTATATCCCTGGAAATTTGGGATTCATGCCTCAATTGCTTGGTCTTTTCAGCCCATGTTTCTTTTGGTGGGCACTGTATTGAAAAGGAAAGCATAGAAGTTTTGCTGAGTATAAAATGCTCTGTTCAAGTCTCACCATCTTGTTGCCCTCCAGGAGAGAAAATAATATATCTTTGAGATTTATGCATTTTGGATGATTTTACTGCTGACTTGTTTAAAAGTGTCCTTGAAATTAGACATGGGAAAGCTTCCTGTATAGCAGAAAGTAAAGGGATAATGTTCTGTGCTCTAACCAGTGGCAGTCTTCTGCTTGAACCTGAGACGTTAGAAATATGGGGTATGGTATCCTTTCAGGCTCCTAATTTTCAATTGAAAAGGAAATATAAGAGGCTCTATGGCCTAAGAGAGAAAGAGAATAGTATTAGAACACTGAATTTAGAATGAGTTCTCTTTAAAGCCTTGCAAAATAAAGCTAACTTTCTTGTGTGCTGCAAGTAGAGCAACATATTTTTGTTGGAGGATGATGGAGGGTTTTATACAAACAGTGCTTCTGCATCTGATTTTCCATCAGCAGCATGCAGGTGTGTTGTATTAATTGATAGTGCTGGCACACTGAGAACAAAATATCAATTCGCTACTACAGTGCCAGTTTTCATGGGGTTTGTGCATGCAAATGGATATAGCCATATGTTTTTCATATGTCAACTCTGGCCTTCGTCATCTTGCAAATATGTTTCAAAATGTTGCTAAATTTCATGCAATTAGAAAGAACAAAGCATTAAGGACAATAATTTCATGCTTTATACAGTATAAACAAAAAACCCCAGAACTTTCCAGGCAAGGGAAGGGAGTGTGTCAAATTAATCTATAAAAGTCAGACAAAAGGACTTTGCTCAGAAAAGAAATGCAGAGTGGTTTTAATTAACATTTTGCTTCAGGTCATGCCATGTTTTTTCAATTAGGACTTTGGTGTAAGAAAGACTGTCTCTTCCTAAAGGTCTTTCCTCCTTTAAAGGGAAAGACTTGGTCATTTTCCAGAGACGGGGAGTGGGATATTTTCTGTTGTCTTTCCTATGGGGGAGTATGAATTGTGATTCTCTCTCATATAATTAAGAGTCAGGATCAAGCAAATTTAAGTACCATTCTTAAACACTTCATTTTTCTTTCAGTTCAGATCTTTTTTTTGTTTTCTTCAGGATATTTTTCTATTGCAAAACTCTGGCATAAATAATCTCCCTTTATGTTTTAATCACTGCTTTTCTTTAACATTCAGTATATCTAGTTAACAGTTTGTTTCCAGCATTTTGCTGGAATAGGAATAGCTTTCTCTGTGTTGTCTTTCAGTGTATATCTTAAAGTACCTGTATCTTAGAGTTTTAGAGTTCGCAAACACGCTGCTCCTTTCCTGTTATAACAATTCTTTTTTTTAACAATAATGTGTTTCCTCTGTGTGTGCTCTGCAGTCAGCCCCATTTGTTTCTAACCTCCTAGTTCTGGATGGAATAAAGTACTGAAGAAAGCAGGAAGGTTTGCTGAGGAACTCTCCAAGAGCTCCGTGACAATATCCCCTTCCGTCCAAGCATAGCCCGCTTCCAGCTGACACACGCAAAATGAGTGCCGTTAGTTCCCATCTTGCCTGCTAAAACCAAAGCTAAACAGGCAAGAAGGGTAAACTAGCATATCCTCATATCCAAAGACTACTGCAAAAGAACTGTAGAAATCTTATTCGTTAATATTTCCCATGTCCTCCACAAACAAGTTTGCAAACAGCGTTAACAAAGATGCCCCGCGCTGCCAATCTGTGGGCAGTGCCATCCCTTGTCTTAAGTAGTAAGGCCCATGTTTGGGGAAATAACATCTAAACCAGGATAATGCTGCATGAGCTCAGTCATGGGGTCATATAAATATCAACCTAGGTCTTATAATTATGTACGGTATATATTAAATAGTCATGCCTTACTTAGCGCTGAATTTTGCACTAATGGAATAGCACTGATGTTACTAAAATGACATAGACTGTAGATTAGCAGCAGTGTGGGGTATTTTTTTAAAATACTATTTAGCTTGCAAACAGAGCCCTCAAAAGTTCAGAAATTCCGAATTCAGAACTGCCCTTGCTATCTCAATTTGCTACTTTATGCATCAATCTTACTCTCCTTATGAGACAAACATCTTGCAGAGAAAATCTGTGTAGTCCTCTAATCAGACAGTATCGTAACATATTTGTATAAGGATGTATAGGTAATTGTAAATTTATTGTTTCCCAGATCTTGCTTTGATTTCCTAGACAGTGAAAATTATTTTTAGAAATTGCCCTTGAACTGCTAGCTACTTTAGAAGAGGGAGAAAAAAAATTTCCCTGGCAGTGGTGGGTGGGGTTAATGGTAGTGTTAAGTTAACAGTTGGACTTGATGATCTTAAAGGTCTTTACCAACCAAAACGGTTCTATGATTCTATGGTGTGAGTTCAGTTCCTTCCCATATTTAGGGCCATCTTTTGAGATGTTACCAGCATCTTTCTGTGGAATGCATGTGGCAGGGGAGATCATTGTTTTAGGCACATCACTCATCTCCAAAAATGGTGCCTTCTATTCATCCTTTGCAAACAATTTCAAATGCTTAATGAAAATAATGTTGGACCTTCTCAGGCAAAGGTCAGAGGAAGCTTTTAAGACTGAAAGATTTAGCCTAAATATAGGGCTTTCCATGAGATCCCAAAATAAGTGAAAAAATAAAATAGTTTCAGTAGTTTTATGCAACAGAATGTACCTTCAAATGCATTGGTTTGAGCTTTGGTGCTGGGCATAAAATTTGCTAAATCTTTTAACTTATTAACAATAGAAAGTGAAGAAGGTTTGGTTTTGCTGGAAAAGTTACTATATATAAGAATATAAACAATGTTAGTTCTTGCAGCCTATTAGATTTAGCTGTAAGAACCTGACATAATCTAATAGGCATGCCATAATACTTTATACTCTTATATTTACACACCAACATTCTTACGGCAAAGTAGTTTGATTTTTTTTTTTTTTGAAAGAACTGTTTGGAGGTGCTTGTGTTATTCAATACTGTGAATAATAGTGTTGAACAGCAATTGTTAGGGCCTACTTACTAGTTGTGAGTTCCCTGATAAAGCTTGCTGTCTTGTGCATTTCCTTCAGCTATGTTTGTTGCATTTAAACAGCAATGGACAGAACTACTACCTTGCTGGTCTCTGAATACTTAGCTTTTTACAAACATTTGCTGTATAGGTTGGATCCTGTTTAATTTTTGTCAGTCAGCTATAGAATACTGTACTTAGTTGCAAATGAGACTTGGACATTAAATTAATTTGTTGAAAGTATTTTATCCTTTCTAGCTGTTAGGAAATGTGATATATTATTGGTGTCATGTCTTGGCTCCTAGGCTGCTGAAGCAATTAATTGCATTAATTCTAAGAACGAAGATGACTGCTAACAACGCACAGTGTTATCGTTTCAAATCTCTAAGTATTCACTTCCAGTCTGCATGCCCTTTCCAATCCATTTCATGCCTGAATCAGCTGGTTTGTGTGTGCTGGAGGAGATATCATTGGGTATACAAAGCTTTGGTATATTATATTTGCTTTTCTAAACAGGCCGGATGTATTTGAGACATTGTGCCTGTCTATTAGAATCCTTTTAAGTTTTCAATTAAGAAGCACCTGGAGGGTGACAATTGCATTGGGGTCTCTTCTGTTAATATGGCTGGAAAATGGAGAAGGTAGAAGACAGAAGCGTGTGCTTAAGGACAGAACCAAACACACACAGCAGAACTGCAGGGCCCCATCAGGAGAGGGGAGAAAAGAGCTGCCAAGGGGGTGCATTTCTGGTGTACTACAATAGCCTCAAGGTCCAGTCTGATGGGTGGTAGGCTGCAGAGTTTAACTTGCTGGAAAGAGGTCAGACCAGGCCCATCACTGAGAACTAGGGCTCGAGAGAGAGAGACGAGGGGAGAGGTGGCAAGCACAGCTTGACCCGAACAAATCATAGTCCCAGCATTAGGAGAGCTTTGGCCTGCAGGGAAGCTCATCCCTGGAGATGCTGGCATTGCATAAAAACACTTTGAACCAAACTCGGCACAGAGAATCTGCACAGCTCTAATTGAAACAGCCTTTTGTTGGTAATGAAAAGAAAGCTGCAGAAGGGATGGTAAATGATGAATCCTTCCCTTTTATTTGGAGCCCACTATTGGCTTGCTAGTGTTATGCAAAGAACATTCTGCACTCAAAGTCCATTTGAAATTTAGTCAAACATTGCGGTAAATGATGTAACTCGCAGCTAGGAGCTTCTCCAGACCTCTGCTGTTTTATTTGTTTATTAGGAAGGCGTGTTTCACAGTGCAACTTTTTTTGTTTTTCTTTCTTTTTTCTAATTTATAGATTATACATTTGCTCTTCTCAAATATTTTCTACTTAGGCTTTTGCTTGAAGCAATTCTAATCAAATGATTGGTTTAATTAATAACCTAAAATCATGGATTTGGATCTTTGACATGTAATAATTTTCCACATTCATTAAAACCACAGCTCTTCAGCTTTAATAATTGCTTCCAGGCTCTTTAGAAATAAATAAATGCTGGACTCTTCCATTTGACACATTAGTAGGTACATTATCACGAGCTGTAATCCTTTCTATTCTTTCTAGTCCTCTGCTTTTATTATTCTAAATACTTTTGATCTGAAGTTTTATGACACAGTAAGTTAGCTCAAGAGTACGCAACTGAACTTTGACCTTATGAAGGCATTCAGTCAGATCTGTTTAGAAGATATTTAGGATCATTTGTGGCTTTTGAAAACAATTAAGGAACTATATACTTCTCTTCTCCTTGAAGTTACATATAAACATTCGTATGCATATGCTTGTTTCTCTGTGTGTAAGAAATATGCCTACCAGCTTTATGGGAGAAAAGGTTAGATGCATTAGAAACACTTCCGAAAATCTGTTCCAAATTTACTTTTTGTTGCTGCAGTTTTCTACAATAACACTTAGAGGTTTTTTGCTGAACCAAAACACAGGTTGAGTTAACTGAAATTTAGGGACAGATTTAACTGGTTCTTCTTTCTGCCAGCTACTTCAGTGTGTCCAGCTTAACCAAAATGACTGTGGACTCCAAAAGGGACAATCCATGGCCTATTTGTCTTTTCAGGAGACATTTTGCTCTAGAGAAAAAAAAAAAAGATCAGTCTTCAAGTTCTAGCTCTTGTTGAATGCTGTGTGGGTATAAAAAGTAGTCAGCCCTTAAGTCAGTCCTGGTAATGTTTGTTTGTGTATAAGCTCATCCCAGCAGCAAAACTTCTTTTCAGCCTCCCTGTACCTCCTGAAGACACCAAAAAAGTAGATAGCGGGTCTGCAGCAAGTGAATGTGGAGATAAGAAGCCAAGGGTTATATTGTGAAGATACAGCCGAGATCTGCAAGGTGTTGGCATCCCTATAGAATCATGCAAAAGATGAGTTCTGTCTGAAAACATGCAAGGAAGCCTTGTCTTCATTGTAATGCCATGTAGTTTTCACAGTATTTGAGCTACGACTAGAATAGATTGGATCAAATCCCAGAGTGGGATCCTTGCAGCTGGCTAATAGATGTGGCTTGTGACTTCTGGGAAGACTTGAGTTGGGCAAGTGAATGGGAAGCATTTTTACTACAGATGTCTCCTGGTAGTGTGAGAATGTAGCACCTATCTGTTTGTGTACAAATCTCTGTGTCTGAGTTCATCTGCTGTTCCTTTTGTCTGAAAAGGACTGGTTTGTACTAATACTATTTTGTTGCAACTGTTGTTGCAAAAAGGGACTTTTCATGCTGGGCCATAACAGCAAGAGTAGACTATGGAACACAGGAGAGGTATCCCTGTTCCACTAAGCATGGTGCCATCTTGACTAGAAGTGTGTCAGGTTTGGCGTTTTGCACCTCAAGCAGAAGTGGGCGCATGGGAGGGGTTCCAGACAAGGGCAACAAAAATGATCACAAGTCTAGAAACCATGACCTACAGGAAAAGGTCAAAGCAGTTGAAACCGCTTAGTCTAGAAAATACTGGGATCACCAGTGTAGTTGTTGTCTATTAAAAGGCTACTGCAATGGCAGAGGGTGACTTTTCCCCACATTTGCGTGGGGTAGGAGGACAGTAAGTCCTATGGGCTGAAACTGCAGCAAAGACAACTTGGATTAGACTTTACAAAACCTAATGTGGTGGTGAATCACTGGAATAGACAGCCCTGCAGACTGTCTGTCATGGGAGGCCTTCGAGAACAGATTAAGCAACTGTTGGTCAGGAATGGCATAGGTATAACTGATGTTACCTCACAGCAAAGCAGCAGTCCAGCTGACTTTTTAGAGGCCCTGTTCAGTCATATGATTTTTCTGGGGCCCTGATTTCCATTAAATGGCAGATAGTTTTCCAGCGTGACACAGATTGAATGCTGGCCCTTATTCTTTGCACATTTGGTGCATTTTTAGAGCATAGAGCTTTCCAGAAAAATGCAGATGCTTATTGACCGGCAGCTGGAACTGCTTCCTTCCTGGCTTGCGAGCGAGGTGCTGCTGACCAAAGGGAACGGGAGGTTCTCTACTTCCCTGCCTGTGTGCAGCCATAACACTCCAGGCTTCAAAGGGGAAGGAAGCTTGAACACTCTGTGTTCAGATATCAAATTTTGCTCTCTAATAAAAATGGACTGAAACCACATTTCAGAGTCCAAAATCTTCTGTTGGAAGTAGTGGTTATCAAACCATCAGTTTGATGCTTGCCCAGTTAATATATGCCTACTTTATCTTATCTGAATTTAAGTCTTTTCAGAGCACACTGCTTCTCTCTCGGCCTTTTTAGTATTACTGCTTTTTTCTTCCCAAATAAGGAAGCTTTCACCACAGTGTGTGCCTGCCAAACTTTAGCTTTTTGGAGCTGCAAATATGAAGCAGGATGCTATCTGGTTTTATGAGGTCTTTCTGTTATTTCTATAATCCTCAGCCAGCCAAGAACCCCTGATTTATCCTCCTGTTCTAATCCTGCTGTGTAAACAAAAGGCAGACACAGTCTTGGGTCCAACTCAGCTAAAAATCAGAGAAACTCTATGTACAAATGTAACTTACAGGTGAACCTATTTCCCAGAAACATGTATGTTACTTTAAAAAAAAAATTGTATTACTGTCCTCTGCTGTTTGAGGAACACCTGAAGAAATGTTACTTTCCCAAATATATTTTAATTTGTTTTACAGGAGACCCCAGAGGCCTCATTTACAATTAGGGTTTTGTTATGCCAGATGTTGAGCAGTGCCTATGCTGAAGAATTTTGTTTACATAAAAGCAGATGGGTTGTCGAAGAAACATGGAGGATGATAGTGAAAATAATATGATTATGTACATAAACACTTATTTGAAATGGACTGATGTCATATTTGTAAAAGCTGTAAAGTTTAAAAAAAAAAAAACCACAGAAAAAGATCTTGATGTTGTTAAACCTCTGATTTCTTAATTGTGCCCTACTCTCGGAATAAGAAGGCACCCCAACATTAATGCCTACTAAGTGAATGGGCACATAGGCAGTTGCAAATCTCTTATTTTCAAGTGAAAACTTCAGAGTGCTATCTTAAAGGCTGATGCTTTCCCTAATTTATTAGCTAGCTTAAATGTCAGGCTTTTAGAAATGTTTAATGACTCTATGGTACAAATTATAAAGCCTTTAGTTTCTACAAGTTTATCTTTCATAAATAAAAAATTCTTTGTTTTTTCTTGGACCCTGCTGAAATATTGCAGATACTAGGATGAAAATCTGACCAACTCAGAAGTAAAATTTCTATTAACTGCATGGGGAATTTTGCTCCATCACTATTCAAAATTACAAAAGTTACACTGAGATTTCTGATCTTATTTAAGAAAATAAGGCCTTCCTTTTTGCAGTGAACCTATCTGTGGAGTACCAAGAGAATTTCTAACAAAGCCTGCAGTCAAGCAGGTTGTTATTTGTCTGTGGTAAATTAGATTTGATTACAAATTTTATTAATAACATGGAAAAAAATGATTCTTATGTCTTGGTTATGCATTGATACTGTACATTGTGGTTTGCCCTGTTCCTTGTGTGAATTTAAAGTACTGTATCCTTTTGTAGATGTTTAATACAGTAGAAAGGTAGAGTTGGTTTTGTTTTGCTTTAATCTACAAGTTATATTCTTGCTGATTTAAAAACTTGGATATTGCAAAGCACCTTGTTACCGTAAGTTTGTAAATGAACAGTAGGTATAGTCTCATAAAACTAAACAGCAAGGTTGTATGAAAAATGTAAAGCAATATAGTACTTGAAGTAGCATCCCGGAAAAAGGTCGTAAGAGTAACTGAAAATAAGGCTTATAGATGAGGTTGATTCTTATATCAAGAAAACAAACTTTAAGATGAACAGTATGTTAATTCTTCCAAATCAAGCCAGATAGAACACCACATGAATAGTGAAAATTATCCAAAATCAATGGAAATAATCAACGTATGAGAAACTTTAAAACATTTTGTGGCATAATATTTGTCAGTAAACCCATTTAGTACTTTGTCATTTGATGAGGTTCCAGAAGCTGCACAATTTCAATAGTCCCTGAAAGCTTAGAGGCAGATATTTTCATTGGATCTATTTTCTGCCCTTCAGTAAGACTTTTCGATGAGTACCAGTTCAGACTTAAACACATTTATTTGCTAGCCTTTCTTCTTAAAAGCAAAGAAACTAATCTTTGGCTGAAGTAAAGCACCATTACTTTGTAACAACATTAATGCTGTGTCAGTTAATGCCAGCAAAGGATTTCATAATTCATAATGTTAAAATGTCTAACAAATACACAAATAGGTTTTAAACCATTGTCAAACAAGAATGGCAGAGTGAGATCCACAAAAAGAACAAAAACTAGTTTGGAGATAGTTTGCTACCAAGCTGCTTGCATTCAGAAATCAGCGGATAATACACAGATCCTACCTTAATACATGTACCAAAACAAAAAAAACCCCAAACAACCAAACCAAAGAAACAATAGAAAAGAAGCTGGATAGATAAAGCCACTCGCTAAATCATTAGTAAAAGAACCTGGCTGTTAAGAGCTGGGCTAATTGCATACATTCCTCAAGCAAAATGGAACCTGACTGTGAAAATGTGAAGATTGACAAAAATCAGGACAAAATGAATCCAAAATATCAATAAAGCTATTAAGAGCCATGTGAGAAACCAATCGATAGGGCAGGCAGTAGGGCACAGCTGCTGAACAGTCCACTTTAATACCATCAATAGTCCATGGGGAAAACTCAGCCTGTTTGGTTTGGGAGCATGAAAGAAAAAGATTAACTATAAGAGGAAAGAAAAAAGAGTAAATTGTACATTCATTGTTTTCAGGGGAAAGCATACTAATTCCAAGAATTTAATTTAGTTCTGATTTAAGAGAAGTATCTGGTACTGATTTAAGAGATGTTTATCATCTGCACCAAAATTGAGAAGGGAATGATAGTAACCTTAAGGTAGACTGTTCAAAAGTGAAATGGCTGAGTTCTGGTCCTGGAGTTTCAGTGGCAAAAATCCCAAAACTGCAGTCAAAGAAGAAACAGTTCAACACTCAGCTCTGCAGAGCTTCTTACCCCTTTTTAAAAAATTTAATTGTCATGCAGCAACACCGTTGGTTTCTTTGCTAAAACACTCTTAGCAAATTCCAAGGGGTCAGAATACAGAGCTGTGAATTTATTTTAAAATATGTTTTCAGAAATATTTGTAGAGGCAAACACACTGATGGAGGTGGGGGGGACTTGTCAAATAGCATTAAAGTTGGTAAGAAAGGGACTTTATAAACACTGTGTGTTTCAAATGTGCCTCTCTCTATCTGGATAGCTTCTACCACTGCCAGAGGCTTTGCTCCAGAAGTGTCCTCCTTGTAGCTCCATATGAGTGCAACCCAAACCTTCCCCCTGCCTGTGAGCAGCTACATCTTAGAGAATGCTTACGGTGATTCTGTGTTTGTAATAGTGCAGCTCACTACTGCCTCTCCTCCCTGCAAGTGAGCTTTAAAAGCCACAGATGAGATTGAGTATATGTGGATTGCATCTCAAAAAGATCATTGTGCCTTATTGCATCCCTACAAATGTCACAGAACAGTCATATGAAGTGAAAGACAAAGCTATAAATCGCTATTTCACATGGACTGTTCTCCAGCATATAATTTTACACCAGTAGTAGTGGTTTGAAGAGGTCCTTCACTTGATGGCTGTCATAGGTTTTGGCTTTCTCTGTTGAGATCTAATAATGCTGGAGGTATGGCATTACTGTTCCAAGATGCAAAGCTCTCCCTGTGCAAACTGTAGATTTAGGAATAGTTGCTGTACGCCCTTGCAGCTTTCTTTAGTACTATGTTGAAAGTCTTCCAACATCTGTTTTCAGCCTCATTAATTTACTGTTCTCGTATAGTAAAATGTGATATGCTTGAATTCCCATATCTGGGCCACTGAGCAGAAGCCAAAGTCAGCTTTCTGAAAAAGCAGAGTGCAAAACCAAGCCTGCTTCACTGCTGTGTTCATTCTAGTCACTGTAGTGAGGTCAAGTTCCTCAAAATCTGGTTAGTCCTCTGTAATAAGGAGATAAACAGTCTATGGTTTGCAGCGAGAAGATCTTTGCTCCTTCATCTGTTAAAAATGCTGTTTATTTTAATTCTGTATCTCTCCTGCTTACTCCCACACCCTTCAACCATAACTGCTTGTTGTGTCCCAGATACCCTTGGCCATATTGGCTAGCATGTGATGCCTAGGCCTGAGATGTTGGATTTTGACCTGACATAGCTGTGCTGTCATCTTTGGCAAAATCCTGCAGTTGCAGATTTGGGTAGTGTAAATTTGCTGTCATAAAATTTTAAATTTGCTTTTATTGGTGACCTTTTCCCACTCTTGCTGAAGAAATGCTTGGAATGGGCCTACTTGCATCATCTCTCCAACATGCCAATTACTGTAAGTGTGCTCTGCTCTTGTCTTGACATTATTCTAACCTGAAACACACCTGACCTTCATGAATTATGTGCTTAATGCTGCATGAAAGTGTAGCAACAGCATTATCATCATTAAAGTGCTGTCTTCCAGGTCAGTGGTTGATTCCTAGACATCGGCTTTTTCTTTTTTTTTTTTCCTTGCCTTTAAACTCCAGCATAATGATTCTTGTTACTTGACTATACTGTGTATCCCCATATACAGTTTCATTTTCAGCCTGTTCAGTATTTTTTCTTCTTCTCCAGCACTTTGATGTCTGACTCTCATACTTTGATTGCTCCTCAGCAATTGTATTTCAGTGGAGGGAGGGTGACATATATACTTATAAATTGTCTACTGCATCTCTGGTTGGCACCTGGATGTGACTCTTTCTGCTAGTTTTGCATGTGTCTTTCTCTTAAAAGTTAATGGAGGATAGGGAGTATTTGAGACTATCTTAATCTTACATCTGCATCTTTTCTACCAGTCATGATTCAGTTTTAAATCTTAAATCTTAAAAAACTGAATCAAGTGCTCTGAGCAGCACTAGATACCCCTATTTAGTTTATTCTGGACTTTGCTTTTAACATGAAATTTTTAAATTCATATGCCGGTGTCAGTTGGCACGGTGTTGTTTTTCTAACCACAGAAAGAATGATCGTATTGGACAACTAGGTTTTTATTGTCCCTTTGCTCATTGTTGCTTGTTTATTGTCTCCCTTAGGAGAAATCCCAAAGTTCTTTAGCTTCTCTTTTATTTCCCAGTATTTAGAAGCTACTTATTGCAAATACAGTTTTTCGATTTTATTTTTTTTTTTTAATCTACTGTACGTGTTGTTACGTTAAATCCTGAATTGTGACAGAAGCAAAGATCTCCAAAGTTTTGAAAGGAGGAAGAAGGTTTCAGGTCACTTCATACATCTTCAATTTTTACCAAAATTTATTTTACTTTAATAAATGTGAAGTAGGGTTTATTTCAAAATAAAAAAAAAACCCTAAGCTCTATGAATAGCAGAACAAGGCACTCCAAAAATTAATCTAGGTCATCAAAAATAGGATTTTATTTAACTTTATAAGCTTTTGGTCAAGTAGATCTTACTGACCAAATATGATTTTAAATTTTCTTGGAGCTCTTGCTTCTAACCAACGGAAGAAAGAACTGCAGTTATTTTTAGCCTGTATCTTAATTCCTATTGTTGATATAAATTGTTTCTTGTTTTCATTCAAGGTATTGACCTTGGTAATAAGATGTCAACAGCTGACAAGTCTAGAGGTTTGAACATTTCTGAGTGCGAAACACCCTGGGCTTGCAGATTCTATCCCAGTTATGCTTTTGTTTCAGTGCTTGCAGCTTTAAGGAAAATGCATTTCATTGGATATCTTGGGGTGCTTCTGTTTCAAAAGTCTCTGTGTTTCTGTGACTATTAGTGCAGAATTTACTTTTCTAGGACAGCTTTTCTGTAAAGGAAACTGTGTCTCTGTCTTGTTTTGTCTTTTAAGTTTGGTTTCCAGGGTTGTCTGTTTTGAAGAAGTTTGTTTCCCACAACTTGGAAGCCATAAGTCCCACAGGACTTTATAGCGACATCAGCAAAAACATGAACTCGATTCTCATTACTGAAGTACCACAAGACCTACGTGTCTCAGCTCCCTCAAACCAATTCATTGTTTAATTCACAGCAATATTTAACTCCCTCCCACCTCCCCGTTTTCCAGAGATTACCTAGATGTATGCATGGCTCTAATGCTAACAGTGTGTGCCAGACCAACTAAAGGTTAAAGCACTCTTGTGCTGACAGGACACCCAATGTGTCAAACGGCAGCTTGGGTTGTTCTGATATACAGCCTGCTGGCGAAAGCTGCTAAACATAGTTGGGCTTATCACAGCCCTGGCCAAGGGG
>NW_009260413.1:2379164-2417378 GCF_000687185.1 Egretta garzetta | reverse complement strand
TGTGTTTAGCAGCTAAAATCAATTTTGAAAAAGCGCCTCCCGTGCAAAATCCTTGCAATTGTTTGGCCTGATAGTGGCTGAATTTATCGTGTGCTAATCAGTTATATTATGGCAGTCTGCAGGGAAAGGGGCAAAACAGGGCTAGAATAATGCAGATAATTCATAGAATTAGTTTGCATGAAGCTGGGCAACTCTAGCACAACATGTCACGGTGACCTGTTTTTTTCTGGATGAAGCCAAAATTAACCTTGAAACAGAAGGTCCTGCTGCATGTTAAAAACAACAACAAACCTGGGGAGAGCCAGAAGCCTTGAAAGATGATAATTGTCTCCATTTTCTATTTAAATCAAAAGGGGATTTGAAGGCAATTAAGATCATAACAGAATCAGTGCCCTGTGGGTGATACAGACTCTGAATGCCAAACCTAAAAGCATAACTAATGCATTCATGGCTTGGTTTTGGTTTTTTTGGTTGTTGGTTTTGGGTTTTTTTAAGTATTAGGAGTCTTGGACGCACAAGGAGTCAGCTTTGCATCTTCATTTCAATTCTTTCAGAGCTGAATTTGTACTTTCCAAAGCCACAGACAGTGTAAATGGCAATGGCCATCATTGCCTGGGGTGTGTACTGAGGCCCTGCAAGGGACAGTAAGCGCATAGCCTGAGTGGCTCAAATGCAAATGCCACGCACGGAGCGTGCTGTGTAGCTTGGGGCAGGGCAGTATTGCACAGTTCTGTAGGGCAGGGGAGTCGGAGTTTCTGATAGTGGTTTCACAAATGGGTTTGAAGAAGACCTATGCAAGTCTGACCTCCTTCAATTTTTATCTTGAATGTTAATGACAAGTAAAATATATTTTTAGGGTGCCTCCTGCTTTCCCTGTGTTCATAAATAGCACAAAGGCAACCTAGCTGAAAAGCAGGAACACATGTTTGAACGCTTGTTCGCGGAAAGCAACATATCTCACAGCAAATATACTTGCAAGAAATGAATTGACAAGCTGTACTATTGTGATACTTCTGATACATCTCTGCTGGAACCCAGACACTTAAATTTTAAAAAAAAAAGTAATAAGAATAGTAATTAAAAGCTTATTAATCTGATAAACTGAATTTTTTTATGTGTTTCTTCTAGATGTAGTTTGTACTTCAGGGTAAAAAATGTGGAAAAATCTCTCTTTGTTATAGCCACCTCATTCTCCTGAGATAATCCGTGCTTCAGAGAAAGAGGCCATAGATTCAAGAGAAAAACAGAGGATTAATCAATATCTATATTTGACTTGACTCCGTTCAGCTTCTCAGCAGAGAGGAACTGCTGCAACGAGGTGAATATCCTCTCCTGGGAAAGGAGCTTGGCTGCCTCCTGCGCAGGGGCTGGCTCCTCTCTAGCCGCAGGAGAGGTCCTGGTGCCAGCTACAGAGGTCACTGCTTATCTGCCCTCTGGTTTGAAATGGAAAAAAAGAAAACCTAGCCAGAGAAGAAGGAAAAAAAAAATGCAATGGAGCGGAGGCAGCATAAGGCCAAAGGCAAAAATGTGGGATGTTACGGGTATGCTGGAGAGGAAGTGGCTAGAAAAGGAATCAGACAAATTGGGGCATGGACTAAACGTCCTGGGGCAGGATCGATGATCCCGGCAACCAGGATGTTGACAAGTCACCCTCACACAGGAAAAGATCAGAAGGGGCAGAGAGCTGGGAAAGGGAAAGAACTCAAGGGCAATGGAAATCTTGTTCTTTGATGATTATCCATCTCTTGTATTGCAATGTGAATACCATTGCCAGAGTGGGAATATATCGTTTCTGGGTCTCAATATAATATGGCATCCTTAGCCCTGGCAAGAGAAGCAAAGTTGAAACTAAGTTGCAGTTTGTTGATTTTTGAAAGAAAAGAGGAGCCTAAATTTATGTTTGGTATTTAATGACTCTCAAGGTGGTAAGTTCATGGAATGCTCTGTGCTCTTGGAAAGCCATTAGTATAGTTTTGGTGCCTAGCTTTGAGACTGGAGGAGAAACTGTTTCTCTGAGGGAGCAAAGAGGTGGATTAGAAAGAAAATGGAGAGCTAATAGCAAGTGAAGTGAGACAGGCAGGTGAGTATTTGGGTTCTTGGACGACTTGACCAAATACCACTATCAAGTTCTGTCATATCAGATCAGTCTTTGCTACTTTTACTCTGAAGATGAAGAATAAAAGCCTATCTTACTGTTATTGTCTGCCTATGTCCAGCCCCTGAAGCCCTTTATATGGGTGGGCAAATTCTATAAGCATCAGCTCTATGAACAAACTAAGCTTATTAGGACGGGCTGGATATCTGCTTTGGGATGAGTTGGACTGCATGTTAGCCAAGCGCTTGTTCCTTATGTTGACTCCAAAAGGAATCAAGGTGATCAGCTTGGATGTGAACTTCCTACACTGTAGATATCTCAAGATATGCTCATATGTCCCGAGTCCCATCCATAGCATATTTGACTGTACTCAAACATTCTGGCAGGGAGCCAAACCACTACATATGATTAGTAATATCCATAGGTACCTGATTAAAATGTCTGTGTATAACCAGGAATGGCCAGGAAAAAAGGGATGGATGTAGGAGGTAACTTGAATGCTTTTTAGTCAGCGTTTGGTGACTGTTGGTAAAGTGTCCTCCTGTGGCATAAAAATCAAAAATGAACAACTTCTAGCTAACATGCTACAAACTGCTTTTCACGGAAATTAGACCTCTATGGAGACTTCAGGTTTGAGTGGGGTGATATTGAGGGGTTTATTCTGGTTTTTTTAGTTTGTGTCTGCCCATCCCTGTGTCCCATACGTGTCCCCCTTCTGCCTTGCCTGAGCGAGAAAAGACTTGGACTTGTAGGCAGAGGTAATAACTTCTTTCTTTCAAACTATGTGTCAGGACTGAGCAATTCAGGAAAAAGACAAGGGTTTGGGTATGCCATTCTGAAATGAAAGCAACAAAACTGAGGGGGAACAACTGTTGTCAGACTTATTTCCTTAAAAGAAATATTGACAGGTGATTACTGGTGATTGTTTTTCCTGACTTTTTATAATCCTGTCAGTGCTGCCTGTGTGGCTGTGCTGTGAACCAGGTCAGGGAATAGAACTCATTTTAAAGCAAGATTTATGGGGGAGTGGGGTATGTTATTATGCAGTTACGAAGCCAGGTCACCTCTCCAAACTGGCTTACAAACTGGCCACCCAAATAGCTGTGCAATGGTGACTGGTGGTTTGGGGAGACAGCTGGGAGGAGAAAGAGAAAGTGGGATGGATGGGGCAAGAGCCTCTTCAGCTGATATCGCTGGCCAGAGAATATCTCATGAAACTCAACCTCAACTTAAATGCATTTCCTTAGAGGCAAGAGTGGCTTAAAAAGTACTTGGCCCCATCTGGTTCCCAGGTATCCTTCCTGCCCCAAGACTGTCCCTGGCATCGTACCAACAGTAGGTATTTGTATAGCCACATGTTAAGCAGATGCAAACTGATTGAAAAATGCTCTTTCTGTAAAAATTAAATTAACTGAGTTCTAGGCAATGGAGTAAAATAGGAACTTAGCTGTGCCAGAGCTCTGTACGAGAGACAACTAAAAATCAATAAGTTGAACTCTGTCTACCACATCTGCCACCCAGCCTGGAGGGTCATGCGTGCACTATGAATGTACCCAGAGGGATAGGAAGGAAGAACTACAGAACAAGTAGTAGAAATTGAGGTTTCCCATCTTATAGAAATCTCTCAAAATAGGTTTGTCAGTCCTTGCTATGCAAGTATCATAAAGATGATCTTTGAGAGAGCCCTGAAGGCAAGAGATAAAATACAAGGCATTTGAGACATGAGATGTGCAGGAACACAGTTTCTGTACTCTCTGGTGTAGATGAAGCCTGGTAGCAATATGGACTACGTAAGTGTTATGTAGCCAGGATGACTTAAGAACTTGCTTTCTGTAGCAATTTATCACTGTAGCAGACCTCAGAAAATTATTGCATGAAATTAACCTTTAGGGTGAAAAATTGATGAGACTGGACTATGTATTTTGAAATGCAAAGTGAGTATGCCTTTAAAAGTTCAATGTGTTTCTTAAACCACTAATCATAATTAGAAGGGCAAGAGGGAATTATCATCTCTGCTCCTGTGCATTGTCTTATGTTAATGATTATAAAATAGTTGAATTATAATCAAATCTATATATAAAGGGAGTTTTTCCTTTGGGGGGGGGGGAGCTGAAAATCCGTGAAGGATTGGAACTCACACAATTCTCCAAGCCTACTGCTGTAGACTTATCAGAGTATCAGCTGTGATGTGTTGTTTACTTAGTGCATTTTATTGCTGACCAACTGTCGAGTTGTGAAAAAACCCTACCTCCATAAACTTGGACCATGATCAGCCCAGCAAATGGACAAATGTCAGCCATGTGAACGGGTGGGAATGCATCTTGCGTGGCAAGCTGCCTGGCGATCATAAAGCCTTGATGCTGTCTGTCTGCAGAGTGAAGGAAAGGAAGGCACTCTAGGAAGCAAGTGCTTTGCTTAGCTTACTAACTTGCCTGTAGAAAGATGCCATTTTCTGGTTAGCATCCCTGAGACTCACTGTGTGATCTCAAGAAGCCAACAAACTTTTTGTCCCGCTTCAGTTTGTTTCTGTCTCGTGAAGAAACCTATTGATTCTTCCTAATTATGGAAAAGATGGATTCTTTTCTTCCCCCACCCCCATTTCTCCAGCTCTGGTAAACTCTGAAAATGAGTAAGCATGGTAGATGTTTCTACAGGGGCTCCAAAACCCCAGTAAGTCTCAGAGCTGTCTTTATGAATACATAGCTGAAATGCAGAACCTGAAACATATTTTGCCTTCCAGTCTGCTTGGAGTTGTTTTTCTTGGGCATTCCCAACTTTCTATACCTGCACAGGTCCAGACTGAATTTTATCATTATATGTTTGATCAAGATAACATAAGAACAAGTTGCTGTTCCTTAAATAGTTTTGTTTTGGTTTGTTTTTTTCTGAACTTGAACTCTTAAAGTACTGAAGTATTGAGGTGGGAGGTAACAAGACTGCTTACTAGTGCAGAGGAAGAAGCTCTGTCTGTACTTTGAGCTAACCAAAAATGATGTGGGTAAGGTTAGCACAGGACTGAGCCCTAACAAACAGGTCCTAGGGGCAGGATAAGATTACATGAACTTGTAGCAAACTCATGTCTGTCTTCAAAATGTTTCCAGAGATGGGAGCAGGAACAAAATACACAAGGTTTTTCTTCTGAAATGTGGCTGTGAACTTTAGAAGTAACACTGGCAATTTTTTAATACAGCCCTATGGCATTCTTCCATGACTTGAATGCATTTTCTTTGCTGGCAGCTAAATCCAGGTTCTGCTGCCTGTTCAGACTTTCCTGATTAATGGAACTAATTGTGCCAAACTAAGTGTTTTCATGCAATATACTTTAAATATCCAAAACTATAAATTGAGTACAAGTGTCCACAAAAAAATTCTGTGAGGATTCTCTACACTATCTTTCCCTTGCATATACCCCAGTATTCATTCAGCATTATCTTGAAGATAGATTAGAAAAAGTCGGATTATATCTTCTGTGGGTTTTTGGGGGGCAGGTTTTTTTTTCTCTGACCTGTATTAGACTGATGGTTGACAAATATGTGAGGTGGGGTACTGAGCATTTATCTGTGTTCCACTTCTTTACTTTGCTCTGTATCTGCTTAGGAGAAGTCAATAGTATTTCTCTAGGGCTTACCAACTGCTCATTTTTTGGGGTGTGTGTGTTTACCTATTACTGTAAGTCAACAGATACCTGGAAAAATATGTGATGTTCTGGGGACTAAAATCCTGTAAGGATCTCTTTAAAAGCTTTCTGTATCTTCACACTCTTGTGCAGTTTCTACTAGTCCATAACTGGCATCGTATTGTGTAATTCATGTTTGAGGCAGTTGTTTAAAAAAAAAAAATCAAACACAATGAACTCGCTTTGCTTTTCTGTATTCTTATTAAGGCTTTCTTTTGGGAGGGGACTGGGGGGATGACTGAGTTACATGTCAGTGCTTCCATTCAGGCAGTCTTAGAGAAGAGCCGACTGTACGCTTAATGGTAAAATTGTTATGTACTTTTCAATACTTAAAATACTTCAAATAGCAAGTTAACAAGAAAGCACCCACACGTTCCACAGTTGATACTGAAAGGCCAAAATTATGCTCTAGTGTAATACTTCAATGGGTAATCTGAGCACTATTTAGAAAGAACAGCCTTCCAAATGAAAAGACTGAATATAGGAAAATTTGAGATACCCGTTAAGAATTAATACTTTAATTAAAGTGAGGTAAAGTTGGAGTATAAATTGTTTTAGCTGGAAGAGGAAGCAGAATGGGGTGTGTGAGTAAATTACCAATAGCATTGGAGGTGAAGGGGCTGCAATAAAACATGCAGATTTTTTTTTGTCTGTGTATTTCTATCGATTTTGGGTTTTGCAATGTCAGCATGCAACCTGAATGCAGCTATTACAAAATAAATATGGTGGGTTCCCTTACCCCAGGGGAACTGTGCATACTTGAATGTTGTGTCACAAATTACAGGTGATCTTTTCAGTCAGAAATTGTGAATTCCAATAATCATAAAACCTAGAAAAAAACTCTTTCTACTTCAGCCATGGTATCCTCTCATAGGGAATAAGAACAAATCCTGAATCTTGGGCCTGCCAACTGCCAGTTTGAGTCTTTTGCTGTTCAGATTTGACTGGTGACAGATGATCTTTAGTTCAGCTATAAGAGGATGTTACATACACTGTCTGCAACAGCTTAGGCAAGTCCATTGCTTGAAAGCAGTAGTTTGCTGGACATCAGACTCTTGAGTCTCAGCCACAACTCTGAAAAAAAAAAAATTAACTTAAAGGTAAGGAATGAGATGGTCAAAGAATACTTAGAAGCAGTATGAACGGAAAGGTGGAACTTGGTCTAGAGACCTGGTACAAAATCAGAGGAGAATTTTGACAGAATCATATAGTCAAGATCCATTTTTATGGAGGTTTGTGAGGTTTTTTTCTTGTATAGTATTAAGAATGGAGTACACCCTGATATGAATAGCCCTGCTAGATCTTATAAACATCTCCAGAGATGAAAGCAATGAAGAAAAGAGAATCTGTTCTGAGAGCATAAAATCTTAAAAGTCTGAAAATGGCTAGAACAGGAGAGTTGTTCAGATACAATGCCCTTGTTCATGGTAGAAACATCACAATAACCTTTAGAGTTTTAGGGCAAAATTCTCTATGTGGTTGACTTTGGCACCAGTTTTCTGATTTTTGTCATTCCTAATATTAGTTTAAACTATAAAATTGAATTGAAAACAGAGCTTGCTCTCAGTTGTGGAGATTTGCAGTGTATAGATCTATACTAAGTATTCTAAGATGAGAAATAATTTCATGATTTCTGAAGGGCATATTTCATTGCTGCTTCCAGTCAGAAAAGCTTGATCCCCAGTGCACTTCCAGTATTTCTTTTTCAAAAAGGCTGTGAGTAGATGCACATTGAGATTGCTGTGTTCTCTTCTACCTTGCTTAGAAAGATGCAGCTTTTCTTGGATTGAGGATATTAAATATTGAAGATTGAGTGGATTTTATAACTCTCAAAGCAGTAAATATTTTTCTGGCAAAAGTGTGAAAATTCTCAGAAAGAATATCTCTGCTCATGTTGAGGACGTTTCCTACATGTCCCTTCTCCTGCTCACATTGTGCAATGTCTGTTCCAGTGAAACCAGGATTCCACCAATCTTTCCACGGTGTCTCCGTAAAGACATACTCCACCCATAATCCTAAATTCTTTGCTTTTAGTTTGAGCCTTAAGGTGTTTTTTTTTTTTTAAGCTGTACTTGCATGTGGTGGCACAGATGCAGTGTCTCCTTACTGTATACCTGCTCACCACCTCCCCAGAGGTTTATTCTCTGTGCTCATTTACCAATGTTGATGTCGGCTCAGGTGCGATGGAATACTTTAAGTACTCCTCATCCCAGTGTAGAAGGTGCTGTCTTACACTTATCCAATTTATATTGACAAAGAATCCTTTCCATGGAAGAAACTCTCTTTAAAAAAAAACAACCACCCAACACATTGCTGTGAATTCACTGAAGCTTACTTTGAACTTAGAAAAGAGAATGCAAATCCTGAAGTCTTAATGAAACATTTGAAGTATTTGCCTAGCTCAGACATGAGAGCTAAATGTTTTTGCTTCAGAGGGACACTCCCTTGCTTAAAGTTAGTCACTGGGCTTTAAGTATTCTTGCTGGGTTTTGTCTCTAGTAAACCATGTTCCAGATGCTGTCTCAATAGGAGTACGTGTAACTCGGTAACATTCTTTTTCCTTTAGCAGAATACTTATGAGAGCCAAATGAATTGTTTTTAAATCCTGCCCATTAAAGAAGGCTTTAAAGTAGAATGTGATTTTTTTTCGGAGATAAGGTACCATCATCTTATCTGACCTGGCTAGACATGAACATCAAAGCTCTATCACGGTAAGGCATGTGATACTTGGATTATACTACGAGAATGCTTGCAATAAACCAAATTATTCAGTGCAGTCACTCCATCAAATTAATATGATCTATCTCTGTTAGCAAACCCTCTGCACTGTGTAACATCCTACTGGTTCTGATATCCTATGGCATATGCTGTTATTACTGTTATACCATAACCAGTTAAAACTGCCATCTTTTCTCATGAACTGGAAAAAAGCAGGTTAAGTTAGTTCTTTCAGCTTTGCATTGATGTTTCTACTTTGGAACACACTTAGTTTTTTTTCTTTATACTTTCAGAAGAAACACTTTCATGTGTTCTAGAAGGTAGGGCCAATGGAAGCTCTTACTGCTGTCTTCAGCTACCTAATGGGAAGTTATAGAGAAGGCAGAGCAAGGCTCTTGCTGATGTTCACAGTGAAAGACTAAGAGGAATTAACAAGTCACAGCAAGAAAAAGTCTGATTGTGCTCTGTTTCATTACAAATATGGCAGCACTTACTGTCAAATGAGTCCCACCGCCGCTCTGCTTCCAGAAGGGTTTGTCTTCAAACAATACAGAGTTTGTAGTCTGGAAGTTATAAACCCATGTTTGATCATCCCAGTTTAACTGTTGTATATCAGGATGAAAAATCTAACTCTGTTTCCTAATCTAAGCTGTGTGAATAACACCGGGGAGGGGAAGCATGTCTAAAGAAAGCCATACACTTAAATCCTGAATGTCCTGTGTGTGACTGATTAATTTTAAAGTTGTTTTCATCACCCTGAAAACTGGCCTGTTCTGTTCTGGCGTGAAGAGGGAAAACAGCTCAAATTCAAAAGATAAGTAAGTTGTTACGCGGCCGGTGTGGGGACTGTGGATTTGAACACAAACAAGTTTTTCCTCGTTGCTTAATGCTCTAAGGCCAGTGTAGCTATTCTAAATGGGAACCATGTGTACAAGGTTAAGGAGGCAGCTTCTAATCTGACAGGCTGATTTGCAGGTATGTGTTGTTGTCTGATGTCAACCACAGTTGCACGTACGTATTGCAGGGTGAGGCTGATTGGGTTTTGTCGTCCCCCCCACCCCCCTGGCTTTCTCTGGGCTTGAGAAAGCAGTTTGTCTTGTGGCTTACTGTACAAAATTATGTGTCTGGGGAACAAGAGGGTTCTTTTTGTCATTTCACCTACGTGCCAATACCCGGAAAAATCTTGGTGTACTCTTTGTCTTCTGCTAGCAGTAGATTTCTGTGAGGTTCTTTGGCATCAATAAAATCAGGGCCGTCGGTTTTGGCTCAGTGCTTAGAAGTTGAATTCCTGAAGTTTGCATACCTAGGCTTCCCTTTGTGTTTGCCTTGATTAATAGGCTATACATAGCACAAAACAGGGCCACTAACCAGTGCAAGTAGATCCGAAACTTGCTTAAAACTTGATTGTCATAAGTGCCTTTACTTAAAACTTTAGAAATTCTTCTAAAACAGAACCAAAATGGACAAGTCAGTTGGTGACTCGCAGATTTAAGCACTGCTGCCCCTAAGGGAGGATCAGCAGAGCAATCCTTCATGTAAGGGACAAAATATGAGTAGGAGTGTGGTTATTCCTCCTTGTATTTTAAGGACATTAAACAGAATACAGTTGACTCCTAGTTGAAGTATAATCTTGAAGTATTTATTTTCACTGGCTTTCAACTCATTTTGACTGCCAACTATGGAAGGTTGATTGATTTCCCTGCAAAGTTTATAGCCAGCTGCTTGAAAGGAAAACAGTTTTTAAAGTCTTAACAATACTAATGGGGATTCACTCCTCAGCTCTGAGAGGAGAAAATGTCAATAGTGGCAAAAAGCGTTATCGTGGAACTGCAGTTTTCCCAGGATTATGGCCTTAACTCATAAGGTGACCAATGAGAATTACTGGTAGTGCTCTACAGCACAAATGCAGCATTACAACTTTATCATTCTGCTTGGTACAATAAGGCAGGTTAAGGGAAAAAGTTCTGAAAGTTTAACTGTGTACATAATATTTTCCCGAACTGGCATGTGTACCTAATGTACAAGTGGGTTATCAGGCTACTAATGGCCACCTAGATGTCTAACTGTACCACAGATAACCTGGAAACCCAAAAGTACGACTTGGACTCCCCAAATTGCAGGTTTTAGTGGTGGAGTTTAGTTGTTGGCTTTTTTTTTTTCTTAGCACACATTTTGAACTTGAAGGCTTCGGATAGTCATCTTTTAAATGGCTATATTTGTGTAGTGTGGGGAGAACCATTTTCAGAAAATCACAGTTGAAAATATTAATATTTCTAGTAAAAGGACAATAGGTTATGTACCCCAGGAGTAAAACACAGAGGTTTAAAAGACCAACTAGATCCTTCCACTCTAAAGGCTCATTTCCTTTTCTTTAGTAAAAAGTACTGTCAGAGGCCCAGTTAGATGGAAGTGATACATTAACGCTCGGAGAGCTATGAGTTATATGACCAATTCTTACTTTCAGCAGTGTTTGCTGCACTCATTGGTTGTTTATATTGTGATAAGGCCTAGAGACAATGTGTATTAGACATATGGAAGCACGTCCCCGCCCTTAGGATTAGGAAGGAATGAGAAATACCAGATGTCCAAGACAAACATGTGTCTCAGAGTACAGAATAGTGTCAGAATAAGAAAAATACTGTGATATACAGCATCTTACTGTGTCAGGCTGAAACACCACAGCTCGTCCCTCCCCATCTAATGGTTCCAGTTAATTGTGTCCCTAATGGAAGCTACAAGATGAGGTTTGAAAGAAAACATAAGCAATTTTGCAGCACTGGTTCCAGTAAAAGTGCCATGAGAGAAGACATGAGCGTGCCGCTTGGATGAATGTAGAATTTTGTGAATGCTGGCGATAAGCCTCTATCAGGTGTCATAGCACAGCTTGCCACCTGGGTCTTAAAGGATATTTGCCTTGTGTTGTCTTGGTCTAGACTGCCTGTAGAAATGGATATTCACACAGGATAAGCCAAACAGGCTTTTAAGAAAATGTTTTACTAATAGCATTTTATACCCACTTTAAAAAGATGTCTGCTGCCTGCTGTTTATCTTCCAGCTTAGTTCAGTGCAGATGCACAGAAAGAGAGAAAAGAGGCCAGTAGGATCATAAGCAATTCTTGTTCTTCTGCTGAAAGAGAAAAATACAAAAGCATCATGAATACCTACGCAGCAAGATGAATGAAAAATTATCTCTTGGCAGTTGGAGCTTTTGTGTGGTTGCAGGGGGGGTGGGGTGTTCTTTGCTTCTTGCTGGAGTTGATAGATGTTTTCTTCTTGTAGTTAAGCTAACCATCTAGAAATGGTACTTTCAAAGGCTATTTTTGCTTTTAAATTCAGGGTTTGTGCTGTTTAAATAGGCTACTGTCACAATCCTCTTTTGTCCTTTTAATATATCCACTGATGATACTGAACAAAGGAAAAATATTCTGTATCTATATCCCTAAAAAAGAGTGCCAAAAATTAAAAGCAAGGTGAAAAGAGAAGTAAATCCTACTCTCCAACATTTCATCTTCAGAGATGATGAGACCAAGATACCTATCTCAGCGCTTTGATAACTCAGTTGATGTATGTGTTATGCATTATGAAGGACAGAATAGGTTTGCTTGGGATTTTTTGCTTTGTTTGAACGGTTGATCTGTCTTGCTTATTCTTTTTGCAAGTCTTCAGATAAACGTCTCTCTACAAGTATGGTATTCGGTTGTTCTGTCTATCTAGGAAGACTGGATTTATGCTGCCTTTCTTTTTGCCATTATGTTGAAATTAGAATAGTACCATGGGGAAAATAGCAAACTGAAAATTGCAGGAGTAGAACATTTATATATTTAATGCAGTGGTCTTTCCCTGTGGGCTTTCTGATTAAGGTAGGTGGCCTAATAGATTCAGTATGACTGGACAGCCTGCATGAAATGCATCCTTAACTGTGTGGCAAAAGCAAGACTTCAGTTTACTCTCGTACACTTAAAAAAAAAAAAATATTCTCTGGTTACGTTTCTTTTCAAGAACAGTCTTTCACTTGTCAAAGTAAATAAGAATCTTTTGATAGCAGACATGCTACAAATGGGCCTGAATTAGACTGCCAGAGAGAGAATAGAACTGAGGATTCTCCTTGCTCATCAGGTTAGGATCACCATTACAGATGCTGCGGTGTGATGCTTGCCTGACATCCATGCCAGAAAAAGTGCAAGACTATAGGTGCCCCTTGTGTCTCCTATACTCCGACTCATCTTCAGATGCAGTTTCTAGAAAGTGGGTTGGAACCCTCTTGGACTAAAGGCAACGCTTGCCTTTGCATCTCCAACTTCTGGGGGGAAATTCTCTTGCTGCTCCTCTGTTCTGTTTGTGATGATCTGGCCCTTCACAAGATTAGTGTGATCGCATTGATGTATATTTTAGATGTGTTTTTACTATGAGTGGCACAGACTTTTGGGGGATTTAAGTGCCATTCTGCCTGATCTCTGCATCTGGACACATACACAAAGCGCCTACCTGGCACCCCAGGAGCTCTCATGTCGAAGTCAGCCCAGAATGGTCCCGAGCAGGGGAATGGAGTTTGGTGGCCAGCACGTGTCTGAGTTCTGTATCCCAGCCCTATCTATTGTAACAGTGATCCTTGTTAACAACAATACTTAGAAAGATCTTTATCTGCTGCATGTAAGTTGTCTGCTGCATTCACTAGATTTTTTTATTTTTGTTGTTGTTGTTGGATATCACTGGGATCGTACATATGTAGCTCAGAACAGAATTTGTCTGCTCCTGGCAAACTCTCATGCTGAAAACAACCTATGTTCTCCTTGTTTCTGCCTCTGCAATAATTGTCACCCCAGTGGGGATGTTCGGAGTAAACAAAGGTTGAGTTTGGTCCTAAGTATATAGTGCAAACTATTCAGGTAAATTGCTTGTGTATGTTATGAATTTGTTAGCTTACCCAATGGTATTAGCTGACTATAATGCTGTTACATTTTCATGTCCACTAACTGTCAAGTGATTAAATGGTTTTCATTAGCATAAATACTCAGCTTTTTGCATTTGTGTCAAAGAACCTCAAACCAATTTGAGAGAGCTTCTATGGTAGCTCAGCCTCTCAAACAAACGGCTTATTCCCTTTTCCCACTTCTCCAATATACTGTTAAATGAGAATATTTTAATGCAATTGCTCTATGTGCTTGCTTGTTCTGATTCTCTCCATCAATAGCTTTAATTTTTGAAATGCCATAATTATAATTTTCTCTGTGACAAAGCTGAAGAAGTGAGCCTCAAGGAACTGAGAAAATCAGTTGGGTTTTTTTTCCCTGTATAGCTGAAAGCTGCCCTACTGTTTTCTTAAAGTGAAATATACCTATTTATATAAATAATGTTAGGGTTTGAGTGAGGGAACGGTGCATAATTTTTATTGCACATATTGTATTTCATTTTATATAACTACCACAAGGCTTTCTGTTGGTATAAACAATACATTTCCTTCAAATCATTTTTTTAGAGTCTGAGCTGTAAATTATTTATTAATATTATTCCTGGCAATATACATATGCAGTCGTATAGGATGCTACATCAGGAGCAAGATACCAAAATGTGACCAGATTATGCAATAGGTAGGAAAGTGAGGATTATGGTATGAATAAGTGATGACTTTACAACATATTTCAGTTATATTTATCAATATTAAGCCAGTAAACTAAACTGAAAGATCTTTGTAGTGAAGAGTCAAAGGAAAGTATTGCAGTAATACAAAATACTCTTTAAACTACTGACAGTGTGATTTAATTTGTCCAAGGTATAGCCCATCCCCAGAGTATTTGAGTATGTTTCATGGAGTTTTGCATCCTATCTGCAAACTAGGCTGAGAGAGACATAAGCTTTTTGTGACACATGCTTGAATAACCGATTCCATAGAGGCTGCACATGAGGATATGGTGCTGATCCATGCCTTTGTATTTAAGATTAGCATTGAAACTGGCATGCAGAGGGATTATTCTGCTATACTATACCCAGTCAATGAAAGATGAGCACTTTCAAAAACATTGCAAACCAAGATCACAGTGTTTCTGGCTCAAGATGAAATCACATTGAGCCAAAGCTGAAGAAAAGTTTTCAACCATGTTACGTTCAGAACAGTTCAAGAAACAGCTATTGGTCATGATGCCCTTAAATGTGGTGGTAGAAATAATACCCTAGAAGGGGGTAATGGGAACTAGGGGGTGTCACATAGCTCCATCAAATCAAGAGCCAGCTAGACCCCTAAATAACTTACTCAGTAGAAATGTTTTTGCCTCTTAATGTCCACCATTTCGACCTAATAGTTTACAGTAAATGTTGCATGTATGGTCCTATAACTTCCTGCTTTTTTTTTTGACATATCTGAAAATGCTCCCTTTGAGCAACAATGCCAAAGCATCCCCTCACAGAATATTTATAGAAAGATGTTATTGAAAAATGAAATAAAGAAATGAAGAAAGAAATAAAAACATTTCTGGAGGAATTTTTAGCAGTGTGGCTTGAAATTTGGCAACGATTTGGAAAACATACCATATGGGACCTTAGAGGGGTTGCTCTCAGAGGTGGCTGGACTCTCAGCCTAGAAAAGGAGCACGTGTTACTTTTCGTGGTGCAGTGCTAGCAGGGAAAGTGAAAAGGTGCAAGACTGAGGAAGAGAGCGCGTCACTAGCACGCAAAGCATGGCTGACAGAGATTTGGGGATGTCGGTTAAGGCCAGGGTGAGCTGCACTCTTGCTGCAGCCAGGTCATTGCCTTCACAGGCATTGCCTAAAATTGCCAGTGGGCTGATTCGTGTGAGCACCCACCCACTGCTGCTCCACTGAAATCCTGGCAAGAATGTGGGCCTCCATTTTAGACAGTGTTTTTCTAGCAGCAGAAGTTAGTAGGGTACGTTCCCATCTTGGCTGACACTGGAAGAGATGACAGTTGCGGTCTGCATCATGTTACTACCAGTATTTATTCTTCCATTAAAAAACAGAAAAGTGAGCGCCTGCTAATGCAACTGTTTACAGCTCTGCTACGGGCTATAATTAGGCCTGAAAGAGCAAGCGGGAGTGACCCCTTCTAAATGTGAAGAGGAGGTATAAAATGGAAAAAGTGTTACTGACCTTGCCTTTTTGGTTTGTTCTCTGCTTTAAAGGGGTACGTGCCAGGTTCCTTTTCTGCATATACATTGCTAAGCAAGAACAGATATATTTATTTTTTCACTAATGAGGATATAATTTACATATTGAAAATTTCAGCCTAAATCTATCTAGCAATTTACTAGCTGAACTTTATAGTCTATAAAGGGACCTCGTGAATTGATGTTTGGCTAATTTGGGAATTCTGTATTTTGAACAAACAGGGCCCACTTTTCATATGTCCTGACAAGGTTCTTTCGCAAAAGGCCCCTGCCCCCAAACACACATTCATGAGAGCATTTCAAAGTGCAACCAGGAATAAAATAACACATGTCAAAATGAACAAAAATACATTTTATTACATATTGGTCTGTTGGGATTTTTCTACTGTATCTGCTCACTTAAGGCTTGCTTTACAAAATTTCTGTGGCTCACAATCAGACTTAAAATCTCTATGTCCAGTTAGAGGGTTGTCTGAAGCAATATATCATTCGGAGCACTTTAGAAAAGACACATCTGTTTTTAATCTTAAAAATCAATGGCGAGATATGGCCCAAGGCTTTCAAACATTAATTTTCAACAGGTTGTAGCTTTTTTTCTTTCTATTGGTTCTCAAGTGATGGAGCTTTTCTGCCAGGAAACACACATAAGTTAAAACGTATGCATGGAAACATGCTTGTACTGTATGTTGTGTGCATTAGTGTTTTTGGAAAGATGACATTCTTTCATTCGAGTTAAATCTGCAAGTCTTGCCCCTTGGCATGAGCAGTTCACTTCCTGCACTCCAATTCTCAGAGGACATAAAGCTGGGTTTGGATTTTTTTGTTTTTTGTTTTTTAAAGCCATAAGAAAATTGATACCATGTGATGTAAAGACTTTTCAACATGTTAAATATACTTACTGCTCTTAAGCTGAGAAGTATTGAGGTTAACATTTGTTTCAGATTTCCAGCAATACCATTATTGCTGTAATAGCTGAAATGGTTCCATCCACCCCATTATGGAGTTACTTTATTTCTTGACAAGATGACATTAAGTACTAGGCAAATTGGGGGTAGAGAGAATCAAAACTGTGTGAATTGTTTAACCTTCCACCATAGTTCAACCAAGTTTTTTGTTGTTTTTTATTTTAAAAAAAAAAAAGTCTTTGGCGAACTGCCTAGATTTTGTAAGACTACTTGTGCTTTGTAAGCCCCCAAAGATCACAGTGTTTCTGGCTCGAGATGAAATCACATTGAGCCAAAGCTGAAGAAAAGTTTTCAACCACGTTACGTAAACAGTTCAAGCAACAGCTATTGGTCATGATGCCCTTAAATGTTCTATGTGAGCTGGCTGCCACATCTCGGGCAAAGTTAAACAGTAATCATAAATACATTGTTTGACATCAAACGCTTCCAGAAATCATGGTGGTGGCCAGTGGTAGGTGGAATATGGTGTTTGTTATTTCTGTTGAATCTGTGTGCTGGAAAAAGGAGCAAAATGATGAATTTGCTAACTGCACAGCAAAACTCCTTAAAACTCGGCTATATCAATCATCATGAAAAAACTGAAGCAAAGCTTCTCCCTATAACAAGATTTCTGATTCCAACATCATAGAACACACGTTCCTACTTAGGAGACTAGAAGATGTCATGGCTCAAAGAAAAAGACTTCATTCTGAAAAATGGTCCAGTGATTTGGGACTACTGATTATTTCACCGTGGAGTACAGTTAAGAATGCAATTGGTGGTCTTCTAGCCATTTTTGTGTGTGTGTTTGGGGGGTTTTGTGTGTGTGCTGTTAGGTTTTTTTGTTGGGTGTCTTCTGCCGCCACCACTTTCAGTGCCCAAGGCTTTGTGCAATTTTTTTTCCCAACAGTGTTAGTTTCACTAATGTGAAGACACTATTCTTCTGCTTGCTGTGATGCCTTCAGACCATCGCAGCTGTAATGTACTTGTATTTTAGCTGATTCATTTATAAACTAAAAAAGAAGCTGTTCATGCACTATTTAGTGCTTAAGGGCAACCTGAGGCAATGAAGACTGCTCAATATTTGATCATCAGATGAGCATTTTGATGTTTGTGCAATGAATTTACGTAGTACACTTCAGGATACCAAGAAACGGATGGTCGACAAGTTTCACAAGCTGTAGTGACACCTCAGACTCATGTATGCAGTCGCATGAGTAACTGCAAGCTTATAACTGGCTGCTGTTTTTCCTGCTGAGGAAGAAATTTGACTCCTCACAAGAGCAGCAGTTGCCAGTTCCTTACTCTTTAGCGAAACCTGAAATTAGTCCAGCATACTTAAATGTCTAGCCTGGGATTATAGCCCACATTTAGTAGCATCCCTATCCTGGCTTTACTTTAGATATGGTAATTTTATAAATGGATTGATCCTCTGTGCTCTGGAAATCTCTAACAATCTGTCTTTAATCAGAAATACACCACCTTTTCTGCATAAGGACTTTGTGTCATATTAAAATCCAGAAGCGTGGGGGTTTGTTAACTTCCTGAACTTTAAAAAGGTTCACGTTTAGTTCACATTTCAAGATAATATTTGAGATGGCTTCTGTTCAACCCAGTCTTTTATGAAGCTAGAACCTTATGGACCCATTCCTTTATATCTTGCGCAAGGAATACAAAGTTGTAACACTGGGGCAAATAATAATGAACAAGGAGAGAAGGGATGAGAGTATTCTGCTTGGAAATGGAAGTGCCTGCTTAAATGTTTTAATTACTATGCTGGCTTATTTTCAATTTTATTGTAAGCTTAGATTTCTCAACAGATTTATTGTAGCTGGGACTAGAATTGTCGGATTTGTTTCTGAGCACTAGCATAAGGTATTGGTTATACTGCCATGTACCTAAAAAATAATTTGACCAGTTTACGTTCAAACAGCCAGTATATTTGAGGCAAATGGTATGAATGTTAAATGGGATGTTCATTCAGTTACATTTGAGTGAACACAGAAAAAAACCAATTAAATTAACATTAAGGAGCTTAAAAACTTGGAGTTTTATCTATCCCATGAAAAGTGTGCTGATAATATACATAACAAAGTGAGGTGCTTGATGGTGTAGCATCTACATATCTTGGTACCAGAAACACTTGGTCTTCAGACTCACTCAGCAAAATGCTCCTGAATCCTGTTGCTGTTAACGCTGTAATGCATACCTTGTCGTGTGCTCTTTCTTACAATCCGTGTCACAGGACAAATGTTTGTTATTAGCAAAAGTTTCACAGACCAGTCTCACCATCCATTTTCTGGTCCGCTTCAAGTTAACAACAATTTTGTATTTTGCCTGCAGGCTAGAAAGCTAAGTTTGTGTCAGAGGTTTCTGGTTTAGCTGTCATAGTCCAAAATGGATTTTTTATTTTAAAAAGAACCTGGAAAAATTAATGCAAAATGGAAAATGTAATTTATTTTGATGTTTTAAATAACTCGACTATTTGAGTTATATTTTACAATTGGTATAATGCAGTCTTCAGTTTCATAGCAAATAGCTGAAGATGAACTTGACAAAGTGCACTGGTTTTATAGTAAGTTATGGTGGTCATGTCAACATCAAAGTTCTTTGCTAGATTTTAACTTTCTGTGGACTGCAGTTCAAGTTTGTTTTCCTGGATAAGCTCTGTTTCTGTTGTGATTGCGGAGAATAATTCTTACACCCAATGGCATTATAGGAAAAGAAGTGTATGAATAAATAAGTGTAGAAAAACTGGTCACACAAGTTGTCAAAGATGTGCTGGATCAGTCACTCTCACACAGTGTTTGCAGTGAGATAAAATGTTTTGTCTGTAAAAAATATTGGAGTATTTCAACTTTGTAAGTAAGTAGTGACAAAACTGAAATTTAGGGTGTGCAACCTTTTCTGTCTTGAGTGGTGTGGTTAAAACTACTGACACATGTGCTCAAGAGACACAGTTTATAATGATGTATATCAGTACATTTTGATCACTAGTGATTTAGCATATGTACATAGTTAAAGTGCAGGGCAGGTAAGGTAATTAATTCGTGGATGTTAACGTACCAGATGCAATCTGGAAGGCCTTTTAAACTCACTCTATCCTTATTCCCATAACAACCTCTGACACTGTTTGAAATTTCCTGCTTTTGGGCTAAAGCCTTCTCGTGTTTCATTTGAACTCTGATTTTTGCATGGAGAAAATGGAGCAAAGGGAATGTAATTGGGTTAACATGTTTATGTTCTGCTCACACACACCCTCTTTTCAATGTGTGTGTAGGTGGAATGAAGAAATAGCTATAATTTCCTTTATTTGCTACAGCTTTCATTTCCTTTCCTAATGCGGAGGCAGGGACTGCAAGAAATAAAAAAAAAATACTCTCCATCTTTTGTTGGGAGTTTATGTTAAAGATTTAGGGGTTTAGGGGTTTGGGGTGGTTTTTTCCCAGAAAACAAATTATGAAATATTGCCTTTGTAGGAAACACACGCCTAAATTGATTATTCCTTAGTCATCAAAGTCTCGTGTAGGAATGTGTGTCTAACACTAGAAACATGCTTAAACATTTTTTTGAAAGCTTGTTGAACTGTAGGTTATATGAATTTTGATAGAAACCTCACTCTGTTTGGTCAGGCAGGCAGCCAGTTTTATTTTCTTAAGACTCTTCATTCACCTAAAGATATAGCAAAAAATAAAAGGAATATTTACTGAAAACCAGGCTAGCAGTAGACCTCATGAGATGACAGTCAAGGCAGGCTGCGCTGTACTTCTATCATTCCTGACAACACTTCTCTCATCTGTTCTTGAAGACTTCTGATGTCAGAAACTCTACAACTTTTCAGGTAATCTGTTCCAGACCTTCACTAATCACGCCATTTAAAAAGGAGGTGCTTTTTTTTTTTTTTGTATGCCTGTGTAAATCTACTATTTCTTTTTTCCAGGCAGTATTTTCAGCAGTTCCGAGTTTTGCAATCTTCTCTTAACTTCGATCTTAAGTTCTTCAGGAAGGATGATGGCCTTCTTCCAAACAAGTAAATGCAGGAAATTGCTCTATCCTCTTATTGAAAATACTTTTTGATCAATCTAAGAAGGCACCTGCCATCCAAACAGTTAGGTATGCCAGCCAGCCAGCTGGCAGCCAGGTATGCCAGGGAATGAATTCCAGGTCCTAACCCTAGGATTAGAAGCCAGTTGATCTCTGAAGAGGCCTAAGAGAGCAAAAATAAGCTCTAGATAACTGATGTCAGTTAAATAGAATTGAATTGTATGCAAAATATTTTAAGATGTCAGCAATTGCAGCTACTTATTTTAGAAAATAAGTTATCTGTATAATAGAAAAATTAGTCTGAGAATGGTTTTTCTATGTAGTAAAGGGGACTCAAAGCATGCAAACTAATGCTGGGCCATGAAACTTCTGGCAAAGCTCAATTAACGGGTGAAAGCACATGCATGCAAGCATGCTGTAGTAAAAATGGCGACCTCCAGTTGGCTTTGTATGAATTTTTAGTACACAGTCTTAAATTCTTCAGGATAGTAAGACTTCTTTTACTGACCTGGCAAGATACTGAATCACATGTATAATTCCAACCTTGTGGCTAGTCCAGCTGAAGTCACTAGAAGTGGTTATGGTCTGGATACTGAAAAGAAAAAAAAAAAAATCCTAGCAGGTGTCTTCTTAGGAAGAGAAAATAACAAAAAAGACAAGAACATTTTAAAATACAACTCCATATCTTTATGGAGAAAGATAAATTTTTCAGGAAACTGCTCTTACTTTCAAGTGTCATTCTAAACAGCCTTCAACGCAAATAATATTTCCTCCAGAAGTCTGTTACCAGTGTTGTATGGGCAATCTTTCCAAACTCTTCTTCCTTGGGGTCTTTCCTATCCCTGCCTCTTTCTGACTCTGCCACACATGCAATCAGTAAACCCAGCTTCTAGTTTTCCATTCAGTCATGCAGGAAAAACAGTACTGATTGTATCACTCAGCTGTTACCTAAGCATTCCCAGCCTGGTCTGTGAGCTTGATCTCCTGTTGTTTTCATTATCTTTAAGCATTGTGTATATTTAGACATCAAATTGAATATTTTAAAATATGCAGATCTGGAAGCCATGCATCTGAGAGTGTGGCTAGAATCAGTGGCTAGTGAGTCAGCTGCTAGCAATGGTTTTTCAGCTATGGGATGGTGTCAACAGGTTGGTAGAGATTGTGTTGTACCAATGTTCATCCTGGTGTTTGGGAACCATGAGAGGAAAACAGGAGAACAAATTAATAAATGATCATGCAAAAAACATAGTGACAGTCAAGAGCCATGGGTTCAGAGGAAATGAACCCCATGAAAAGTAACTTTGTACCTTTCCCTGGTGAGATTTCAGGTTGAGAGAAGGTAACATCACTTGCAGTATTTGTCAATGTTCAGTTGACAACAGTAGGCCAGTAACAAGGATGTTAGGGCTGATGAAGGAACGACTTTTAAATGTATCCCAAGCTAGCTTCAAACATTCTGCACCATGTTTCTATTACTAGAACTACAAATGGGATGCAGAAAGCTTGAATTTGTCATTGCTAGAGCTCAAACAGGTGTTAGAAGCCAGCCTATGCTCATGTTGGTTCCTTCAAAGCCACTAAAAATTCCTCCTGGACATGCTGGATTCCAGGAGGTAGGAAAAGTTTCAGCTCAGCATGGCGTGAATGTACAGAAAGCTTAGGACTGGGGCTGTCTCAATAACTGGACACTGCCTTAGCTCAGAGCATTGTAGAAATATCTCACTGCACCCAGCTGTCTCTACTCAGAGACAGTTCTGGGTCTCTTACCTTCTTCCCTAGGCAATACATTATTCAACCTTGTGTCTTACAAAGGCATCCCAGTGCTATATTAATGAAGGCTAATGACCACATATAAATGGTGGTACCTAGCCCTTCGTCAACCTTTTGCCTTTGCAATGAGTGGCGAGAAAGTATCTTTAAGGATAAGCAATGTGTAATATGGACTATGCTTCAGGGTAAATGAGACTCGCTCATCAGTTAAGAGTCTTTCTAGTGGGCCCTGTAGGAACTAATTTTTTTCCTCAGCTATTTAATATTTAAAAACAACTAGAACAAAGTAAAATAATAGGAGCTTACAAGTAAGAAAGTGTGGGGAAATGGATCAGAAAATGGTTGGGGCTGCCCTGGTCTAAGCAACCAAAAGATATTTTATACAAGTCAGACATTTAGGAGCTAAGACTGTTGGCTGAACTTAGTGTGTGTGAGATTTCTCCTCAGAAGCAGTAACTTCATGTGTCATAAACCCTATGCCTTCTTTAATCAGCTTGCTTAAGCTCCAGGAGAACTTAGGGCAAAAGTGTATAATAAGCAGTATAAATTTTTGTAAGAATAAAGTGATAAACATTACTGTGTTTGGTACTAGTTCAGCCACTATTAGAACACTGTGTTATACCCTGGAAGCCAAACTTCAAGAAGGATTTCCATTAACTGGAAATAGCTCAGGGAGAAAACACCAGCGTAACTTCAAGGATTCTTGTAGCTTGAAAGAGAGATTGGAAGGTAAGTGGTCACATTTGCTCCTATTTTTGTGTGGAACAGGACTAAGCAATCAAAGGCTCTTACGTTTATGTGATTTATTTGTTCTGTTAATTTTTTTTTTCCTCTCTGGCTGTACTGGATTTGATCCAACAAAGTGGCTTGTTTGGTTTTTTTAAGGGATCCAGTCAGAGGCTATCCTTCAAAGACCGTTCTTCCTTTTTGTAAATTACTTCCAATTGTGGAACATCCCCAAGCTTACCTTTTAACACCAGTCCTTGAGTCATCACTTGATCTTGGCTGTTTTGTCCTGCCTTCATGTTCCTTTTGGAGAATTAAAAAAGTACCCACGAAAATTGTCTTAGCCTTCCCTTGCTTGCACATATTCTTCATCTGACATTATCACTTTATTTTTGTTATCCCCCTGTTTTTTTCCCTTAAAGCGGTTAGGGATTTTTGCTTCAGTTCATCGTTTTCATTATTAGAAACTTTTTTCAATTTCCAAATTTGCATCTTTTTTGGATAACTTTTGTCTAGCTGTTCTTTAGCACATGTAGTTCTTATCTGTTCCTATAACTTACTAGAAATTATATTCTGTCATCCAGGTTCCATTTTATTAGGACAGACAAATTGTTTTAATCTTCTTCATTATGTTCTCCTTGGTAGTATGGATGAAATGGGATTATTAAGTCAGCAATCAAAGACTTGTATGAAAACATTCCATCGCCACATATAACAACGCTATTGCTAAACCAGCACCAAATGTATCTTGGGGCATTCCACACTGTGAAAGCCAGTGTGTTCATTGACAATATGACTGGCAAGAAGCTTGATGTTAGGGGGGAAAAGAATCCTTGGATATAGTAAATCTGTACAACACACGTGACTTCCATGAAGCTATATTGATTCATGTTCCCTTACAATTTGTTGGAGAGGTATTAATCAACAGTTTAAAAAGGAATAAATTGGCCTTCAGAAGAGCATTTTTTTAGTAAATGGCAAATTGTTGCAGCTTCTAAGAAGTTCCTCCAAATTATGGGAGGTATAGTGAAAGAAGTGATATTTTTAATTAGAATACCTTTTCTTTCTCCTTAAATTCTCATGCTCGTTGGGGGAAAAATAATGTTTTCATTACCAGGAATTCTTGTTTCAGACTTCTCGTGTATTTAGAACTGATCTTAGACCACCAGAAGTCAGAAGCAACAACACAATTAAAGTCTTTCAATGTTTAGGTAAAATTATTTTTTGAAAGTATATTATCTGGGGCCCTAATTGATTAGGCAGCTGGAAGAAGGAACTGTTTCCATAAGAGAATGCTAGAAGAAACCATGAAGTAAAAAATGAATTCTTGCAGTAGCCTACATTAAACCTGCCTCACTGCATAGCAAGTCAGTCCAGCTGGAGAAGGGATTCTTACTGTGAATTTAATTCCATTGGCCATGTGGTCATCCATTAAGCTACTGTTGACCATTGCCTCTTTGTACACAAACCCTTTCTTGATAATGTCCATGTTCATTGGCACTGTGTCCTTTCTGGTGTGTATATTTTAAAACTTGCAAACTTATGTGTATCTGTGAAAGTGTGGGATCTATTTACGTGAGGATGTAAATCCTAGGATAAACTGTGATGTGGAAGGAGTATTATTGACTGCAAAGGAAAATATAGCTTGCTAAAATTAAAGTATTTCTGTAATTTAAAGAAAAATAAGTTTTATGCCCTCTTTTTCCTTTTTACTGAGATGTATCTACAGCCTCATAAAGCATGTGAGACAAAGTTTCAGTTCAACCAGAAGTCTCCACTGCAATCTGTAGGAACTATGTTGATTTACTCTAAATAAAAATGCTTGTTTAACCTCAAAAATATCAAGAACATCAACTCATGACTTGTCTGTTTTTACTGGAGATTCCTCTGGATGACTGGAAAAAGTTGTTCTAAGTTAAAAAAAGAATAACATGGAGAGAAAGCCAAACTAATGCCAGAGGACAGTTTAAAACTGTGGAGGACAGATGTTTAGTGTGTTCTCTGGGTCAGTTTGGGGAAAAATACACTGCTGTGATCCACTTGGAAATTCTGTTGACACTGACAGTTACCTGGTTTGTTTCTGGGTAAATAGAAAAGCATCATATTGGTGAACAGTAATAGTGGTATTTTAACCTGTGGGCAATCAGAAATTTTTAAAAAACCCAGTAAGACCCAGTTATAGGGATTTTTTTTTTTAAGCCAGACAAAAAAAAAAAAAATCAAGGTGATCTTAAAAGATTTTTACCTGGACAGATGAAGCCCCATGAGAATGTCCAAAATAATCCCCTTGAAGATTGCTTTCTTAGGCCCTGCTCTAGCATGGGTTGGACTGGGCGTAAGAGGTGTGGGTGAGGAAAATTACTTGAACAGAGAGCACCTTGAGGGGTATCCCCCAAAGGGCCCTACATTTTAATTATGTACTGAAATTGGGAATTTTCAGCTTCCAGAGCAGCGTAGATTTAGGGAAGTGCAAAGCATGCTGCCTTCTAGGAAAACAAGTGTTGTAATGCCCCCATATGCAGTTCAACATCATAGCCTATACCTTTCTTTTAATATGTCAGGTGTTTCTGGACTCCATTGAATCTTCTATGAAAGGTGAAGGTGGTAAACTATCAAATAAGTGATGGCAGTATAATTTAAGCATTACAGAACTAGGAAGAAGTCATCAAGATGTTTGTGTGAAAAAAGAAATTAAACCATTCTCCTTATTGTTGGTAGTATGCACAGGGCAGAGGGAAGGGTCTGTAGGTGAAGGTTTCAGGTTTTCTAGCAGCTCAGAGGACAATTGGCTTGAGTTCCTCAAGAGAGTAGAGTGCCAAAAATGTATTTGGCTAAAGTTACAGCAGCTGCAGAGCGCTGTTGGGTTGTCATGGGTTTTACAGAGGCTGTGAAATGTGACTTGGAGCCAACAAAGACGAGGGCCTCCAGAAAGGCTTTTCTGCTCCCAACAAATGTGCTGGGGAGCTGCAGCTGTTTGGAGTCAGGGAATCTGCTGGAGCTGAGTAGCTCAATCCGTGAGTGGAGTGCAGAGATGATAAAGTCATTCTGTCTGGCCTGTGGTGTCTGTGTAGATTATGCAAGTGCTCAATATGCAAACAGAGAAACTGCCAACCTGTATTGGGTGCTGCATGTGGAAGTAGCAGGGCTGTCCTGAGGTAATTCTTTAATGTTCAGTAACTATCTGGTAGGTTGCCTGCAAATTACGGTCTTCTCCACAGGGGAAGAAGGTGTGTAGAAAGCAGTACCTGGCCCAAAATTGGATTGTGAAGATTCATCACATCAGTATTTAAAAATAACTAAATAATAATGCCTTGTTGACAGGGAAATGCTGGCTCTGATACCTGGAGAGCCATCTGTGAATTACCGTTAACACCAGAAAGCATATGCTAAAAGACAGGCCACAACTTAATTATCAGGAGAATATGTACAGAGATATGTGTGTATACCCATAGCCAGGAGTGCTGGCTTGGGGAGGGAAGGAGGAATCCCCAGCATCATCACTAGCTTCTGGCCCACCTCCCCTAGCAGGCCTAAAGTCTACCAGACTCTAACTTATAGGTAGCTGCAGAGTACTGATCCTCCAGGAGAGCATCAGCTCTTCTGAATCCTACCACTATGTCCTGAAAGATTCTGTCTTTCTTGAACTTGTCCTGATGCTAGTCTTTCCATGCCTTTTTGAAACTACTTTCTTACTAGCACTTCTTGGAAGGCACAGGCAGAATTAACGCAGTAAAAAGCTGATGGAACTTCTGGCAATGTGGATATGCATCTACTGGAGTTGCACCTTCTAGACCAAATCTATATCTGATCAAAACTCAGGATGGAAAGAGAGGTGCACCCCAAGTAATGGGTATGAAATTCAGATGGGGGAAGGAAACATTGCAGGCAAGAGGTTTCTTGACACAAATTTGACAGCTTGCACAACAGTGCAAGAAGATAGTAGAACCCAAACAGACACCAAATAACCCTGGCGAAATAAGAGATGCAGCTAATCCCCAATGATAAAATGTATTGTTTAATGACCTGCTTAACCTGCAAGTTTTCCTTCTTAGCCTGAAAATCCCTGAATTTCCTATAGGATGGTGCTGTATAACCTAAATATCTTGGTTGTAAAAACCATCAGTACTGCCTTTAGGCCTGCCTACATTGACTTAACCAGAAGTTCTTTTAGTTTTCCTTAGAGATATAGCTCTTTGATGAACATGTCATCTTCAAACTGAGGCAAAGCACTTTCCAGACTGTTGTTGACTCCTGCAATATGAACTGCCTGGTTTAATATTTTCTACAGTAGACAAGAAAATACAGACTTTGCATTAGACTAAAAGACCCAAGGAGACTTGTTAATATTGATTTTACAATATAGGGTGTGGTTACCCCATTTGTTCTTTAGTTTGGCACTCCAGATATCAACGACTACCAAGGAAATAACTGTATGAAGCTGATATTTATAGTGATACTCTGCTCTGTCCAAGCAACAGACTCCTTTATCGCGGAACACTGACCTCTGCAAAAGCAGTTCACTCATTACTGGCATCTGAAATAGCAGCTGCCTCTGAATATGCGAGCACCGAATACTATAGGCAAACCCTACTGAGATGAGTTGGGGGGCAATGCTGTAAGTGAAGGAATACCCGTCTTTGTCCACATAGTCACTGTGATGTGGGGATGCCCTTTGGAAACCCTAGCAGGAGTTTGCTGCTGACACACTAACAGTGCAAAGTAGCTTTCCCACTGGGTGACATTTGAATACCCAGAAGCATTCAAAGCTGTGGGAATGCTCTGGAGTTCCCTTGACTCACTTACTCTAGGAAAAAAACACCTTGAAAGTTATTAATTTGTGTAACCTGAGAATACAGTTTTAAAGGGGTAAGGCTGCCCATAGCTGTGTATTCTTACTCTCACCTGTGCTTAGCACAGAGTGTCTGCTCTGCACACCAAAGGGTATAAATAGACCCCTGTTATCGCAAAGCCTGGCAAACACTCTGGTCATATCAGTACTGGTGTGGCTTACTCCCTAGCAGGCTAGCTCAACTGGTTTTATTATTAAACAGACGTTGTCTTTAACCATTTCATTTGCAGTGTTGTACAGCTCTCCTCTAAGGGACCCTCTACACATTTTCATAGAAGTTTTATAGCCTTAATTCAGAGCCGATGATAGATAGAGCTGTTCCCAAACTTAGAAATACCAAGAGCCAAGAATCACAGTTTATCAAGTCTCCAAAATAAATAAGGCATGTGTCAAACTTGCCTATCCACTGGTAAGGGGATGCCATGAACACTAGTGTCTGATAGTTGATATGGGAATGTAGATGTGTTGACGGATACAGCACTCAAGGGAACTGAAAAGAGAAAGCTATGGAAGATGCAAAAATGTGTCAGCTGATATTCCAGTAGGACCTTTTTTCCTGATTCTGTGAAGATATCCTCCTGATGGGTTGCAGGGAAGAATAACTCCCAAACTTCTGGCAAAATCAGTCTTGGGAGTTTTTTTCTAGTAGTTTCCTGGAGTTGCTGTGTGGTGATGGACAGTCTTGTGAGCAAGGGGGTTTTTTGAAGTTCGTGCCAGGTCTGGTTCTCTTGGCTTTTATTTTTGTGGTTATGGATGCTTTTCACCTTTGAAGAAGTGCCATTGCTATTTTGATTAGAACATCCGAAAGCTGATAGATCTCTTGGTCTTTGACTTGCGCTCTATTACTTATCTGTAAATGAGGACCATTGCATTCAAAGGGAGAGTTTTCCTTCTTGGGGTTTTGTTTGGTTGGTTTGAGTACCTTTAAGATGTATTTCAAGGCTTCTCTTTTCTTTTTACTACTTCCTCTCTAAGAATTGTACTTCTTGTTCTCAAAGGATACGTCAACTACTTATTCTGTTGCTAGTAAATCATCCAGAATCATTTCCAGTAACAGGGGCCATGTGTCATGATGCACTAGCACTGGTATCCCACAATTATAAATAGACTCTTGCATGTACCTCAGAAGGGTAAGTAGACGTTCAAGATTACTGCAGTCATATAGGAGAAGAATAACAACTCCAAAGACTAATGCCAGGACCCAGTGTTCGATTATTCAGAGGGCTGTTTTTTCTCTCAAACGGCTTAGCTTGTGTAACTCTAGATATTTTTAATTTGTTTTTAGTTTTATTTTATTTGTTTTCCTCTGGCACATGGACAAACTTCTGCTACCCAGCATGTGCTTTAGTGTTATGATTATTAGTTCTTAGGAGGAAAAGGAAAGGTTTTACTAGTAGGGTTATTTCTAGTTTTCATGTTGCTGTGGTCTTTTCACAGGTTCTCTCCCCACATATGCACAGTTCTGTTGATGTGTGCATAAGAAGCCTCCCTGTATTCTGTGTATAAGAAATCTGCTAGTTGAGGCAAGTAAGAATCTTTTCAGTCAGAGGGACTCAACAAGTATTTGAAAATATTTCATCTGGGCCTCCCTGAGTGCAAGAGGTTTTGGCAGTATATTAAGAACGTGCATAAAAAAAAGCAGTTGTATAGTCAGAAAACAGTGCTACTTGCTGCGATGTAGATGCTAAGCCTGACCAAACAGCGTTAGTTGTGGATAGGCCTTGCAATATGTTTTGAAGTGGATTTTTTTTTTCTAAATACATTATACACATGTTTTGGAACTCTTTCTTCTGCCCCCATTCCATCTTATATGGATAGAGCAAGCCGGGTGGATATCTGTAAAAACTTCACTGAGGTGTTTGTTTTGTTTTTTTTTTTACTTGGGTATTTAAGAGGCAACTTCCGGTGAACCTTGATGTGGTACTTTAAACCATCCCCTTAACCTGCAGCTCTCTGTGCTGCATCTCCGCTGGAGGTTTCTGACTCTGAAGCTGAGTCAAGAAAATGCTTGATTCTCAGCCATTGTGATGTGAAGCCCAGCACTTCAGCTTTAAACAGTGATGAAAATGTGTTTCCCCTCCTCGTAAATCAGATTTGGGTGTAATAGTTTTGGAAAGATACAAACCAGGGCTAGTAGGGATGAGTGGTTAGGGTTTAAATCACCACAGCTGTATTTACCTTTTACTAAAGCCTGTGACAGTATAAGCTTCCTAAACTTTGTTCTGGTACCAAACCAATAAGAAGCAGAAGCCTCCCTGGCTGTATGGATGACAAATAAACACAGGGCTCACATGCTTACAAAAGAAAAGTTTGGTTTTGGATAAAGAAGATTCCTGTGTCATACTTCCCAAGGACTTGATCCCGTGTACTAATGGATGCATTGTATGGAACAAATCCTCAGAAGGTTCTTGGCGTGTACATACTATTTCCTATTTTTCAAGGATAGTTCAAGTAGGACTACTTTTTAGTGAAACAATAATTTCTTTTTAGAAATTTGGGGTTGACTTGTATTGGTGCAATAAAACATCTGGTCTGCAAAACACAGCGTATTTGATTTGATCTCCTCATGTAGCCTGTGTAAGTTTTGGAGGGCTAGAGCACGAAGCGGCAGCACTGCCTGTGTATTTGCTCAGCACGGCCACTTGTAAGGCTGTGGAGTCAACTGATTACTACGTGCCAGGTTTCAGCCATTTGGCCTTGGCGCTTCCATGGCATGTTTCCCCAACAAGTGTCAGTATTAGGTTGAATGAGGCTTTCCAGAAACAGGAAAAATGATTCAGCTTTCTAAGATAGGAAGAGGAAAAATATATTTTGCCTGTGTGTCCAGAAAATACCTCATAGACTCTTCAGTAAGTAGTTCTCGCTTTTTTTTAAAAAAAAAATTTATTTATTTTTAATCTGACACAGGAATCGTGGTGGTGTCAAGGATTCCCCCCCCTTTTTTTTTCTGATCTGGGGGGAAAAAAAATTATGTATGCTGACTGGATACTTGTTAAGAGTTTGTCGTCTTTACTTGGCATCTATGAGCAAAACAGGCAATACTTTGAAATATAATGTCTCTGTATTTGTCCCCATCTCCCCTGAAGTACATGGGACCACTCATTTATCTAAAATACCTTTCAACGGTATCCTCGGAGCAATTATAAAAAACTCTTTAATAAGGGACCTTTCGCTGGGGAGCAAGCGTTTTCCCCTGTTCCTGCGGTAGCGATGAGGGCTGGAAGCAGCGATGGCATTTTCTTCCTGGTGTGTGACGCGCATCCAGTCCCACGCTAGATGTCACCGTTGCTCTTCGTCACCTCCGCCGAGAAGGTTGCGCAGGCGACCGCAGCCTGGGCGCGGAGGCCGCATCCTCCCGCGGGCAAAGCAGCAGCCACTTCGTTACAACGCACACGTAAGCGTTCAAACACTGAGTTTTCAGGGAATGAGGTCATGTCAAAGCACGCCCAGGGAGCTAAGGTCACCCGCAGGCCACCAGCGTGTCTGGCAGAAATACCCCGGCGCGGTCGCAGGGTGTCATCGGGTGGTAGGTTTCCCAGAAGTGCTGTTGCAGATGGTTTGGTCCTGAACTGTCATGGCTTGGAGGGAGTGCTCGTGCCTATGGATAAAACCTCTGAAATCCACATCCTCCGCTGCCATTTGCTGTGCCTGAAGACCATGAACAGAAATCATAAACTGGCTTGATTCTGTTCTTACTGGAATGACGAATGATGGTTTCGATGCCAGAAAAATAGCCAGTATTGCTTAATTAAGCTAATCTTTCATTTCTTGTTAGTTCAGCCCGAATCTTTGACAGAACTTTGTGCTGCCACTGGCTCCAAAGCAACATGTCATGTTACAGTTCCCAAACTGGTACAAAATGTGTTACAGTTTGATTCAACTTTTTGAGGGTTTGTTTCTTCCCTATAAGTTCTTGAAAACGACATAGACGAGTTTATCTATAGTTTATTGCATTAAAAAATCTGGATTAACAAAGCATTATTAAGGCTGCCGACTCAAGCACACCTGTTACATTTAAGATTGCATGTGCATCCTGTGTTTTATTCTTTCTACAGAAGTAGAAATACAGTGTTTATGTGTGCAAACACACCCCACTTATTTTTGCCATGTCAGCATGTTCTTTCATCTTTAGCTGGGATAGTCTCTACCTCATCAGCATTCAATGCTTTGTTTTATCTTCATTGAAAAGATGAGACACAATATTCATATTCTGTGATGTGGACTGAATTAGTAATTTCTTTGTGGACTTTTGTAGTACTGTACAATATCCATATAAAATCAAGCGGTGTTACTGGGCAACCTGGACAGTGTTGTGAGATGAAGTTTGAAATTACCACACTGCTATTAATTTTGGTCGTCACAGTGAGATGTCTTGAAAATGCTTTTCAAAGCACTCTGCATTTTTATATCATATTAGGTATTCAGAAAACCATTATAATACATTAAGCTTTGGCTGAAACTGTGAGTACTGAGCAAATTTGGCCAGATGTTTCACATGGGACATGTAAGAAGTGAGAGAATTAGTGATCATCATGTTAGTTAAGTTAAGGTTTCCATTTGGAGTCCTGCCCTGTGTTACGTACAGAGGAAGACATAGGATCTCATTCTTCAGGCAGCATTCAACTGTCTTGGCCCTAAGAATATACTTTTTTTCTCCCTACAGTGATCTCCTTAATTTGCCACCCATCTTCTGTTATTTAAAACACAAACAGCAACAAAAACAACAGACAAAGAAATGAGACAAATTGTTATAAGGACAATAACAGTCTTGGCTGTGCAGCTGTGATCACTGTAGAGCAATGTACATTGCAAGGAGTATGCACAGAAGAGCACATTAAGAACAAACGGGCATCTGTAATTTTGACACTGCTTATCTTAGGAATTTCTTTGCTCGCAAGAATAATGTTCTTTTTAATATTTTGTGTAATTCCCTAAGTTTTTAGAAAAGCAAACTGAAAACACCAAACTAGATTTTGCGGAATCATAACAACACCCGCAGGGGTCATCAGCAAGATGGCAATCATTGGATACATCTGACGACCATCTGCTGCTTGAGCTAACTGTGTCATTCACAGCAGCAGCAGCGAGTTATCTTTTATATACCGACTGGCAGTAGGAAGGAAGAAAGGGTGTGCATCCTGTGGATTCCCTAACCTCTTGCTGGGAGTTGAGAAATTTTCCCATGCCATCCAAGTCCCTGGGAAGAAAGTCTTGGCTGATTGACCGGCTCCTCAAAGACTGAACCTTTATGTCCTTGTCTGATGACTACTCATTTCCCTGCTTCAGTCTTCCATCTCATCCTCCCCCCTGACACTATATTTTGCCCCCATATTCTTCTTCCTTGAATCCTTCATCTCCTTTCTCTTTATTGTTCGTAATTACCTCAGCACTCTCTCCAATTTCCTGGCTCATTCCTGGTTCAGCTCTCCCTGGTCTGCTGTCTTCTGGGCCCACTATTCTCCAGGGTTAGAATTAGATGAGCTGATATCACTTCAAAACTTCCAAATTTCCTGTTACCTCCTGATTAATCTTGATGTCAGGCTCTTACCCTGGGTAGTACCAAACTGCCCCTCTGCTCACTGTTTTAATTTCTTCCACTTCCAGTACCAGTTTCTGTCATCCCATCCTGCATAACAGGGTCCGTTCTAAGTCTTGGATCCCTTGACCATACGTTATTTTCCTGAATGCAACCTCCCTGCAAGCCAAGTTGTTGTCTTGCCTGTATTTAAGTTTGGTAGGTTTTACCTTCAGACCTGATGAACTTTACCTCCTTCCTTCAGTGTACTCTTTCCTGAAAGAAGTTCTCAGAGAAGACACCTATGTGGCTGTTGAATGAGAAAGGAGTGCAGCTGAGGACTGTCTTATATTCTGACTCAAATTTTATAGGTAAATCAGCTTAGTTTTATTATAAGGAGACAAGAATTGGAGGGCATATCTTCCAGCTCATTCACTTCAGTGGTAGGTGTCACAGAATCACAGGGTTTAAGTCCAGAAGGAATGATCAAATCATCTTTTTTGAAAGCTTATATGCTGCGAGCCCTTAGATTTCACTCCCTTAATATATATTGGATGTGTTAAATTGAATTTTGACACTGGGATGATCATAGTTCCTTAAACAAGGATAAGAAAGCCTGAGGAAAAACACACACACGCACACACTTGGATGAGAAATGATGCGAATTACTGCCTTTGTCAATATGACGGTGTTTTTCTGAGAGCTGACGTGATGGCAGTGTGTAATACAATTATAAATTGAATAAACAGGTGATATTACAGTATGTATGTGACACCTTCTGTCACATTCCTTGCCACAGTATTTTCTTTTGCACTATTTTCTTCCAGTCCAGTAAGATGTAAGATATGAAAATTCTACTATTACTTTGAGTAGTTGTGCAGTTTTCTTTTTTTATACCTGCAGAAATTAGGCATAAACTTAATTCTCTTTAAGATGAATTTTATTTGATCCTCCTAGAGTTGAGAGCCATTGAAATACTCCTCTATAAAACCTACAGAAAGCAAATAATGCCACTGAGGACATTACCTGAAAGTGCATGGAAGTTAAGGATTGTGATTTGGTTAAACTGGAGTTACTCATTGTTTGCCGACTGACATCAACAGTGAGAATATGGGTATTTTACTTGGAAAAGCCTTATAATATTTCGACATTGATGAGTGGGGTAAGTTAATCTCAGGAGGTCTGATTTATATGGTTTTGTGCATCATGCCCAGACAGAGTCTAACTGATTTCCAGAACTGACTTTCTCTTAAAGCTGTATCACATTTAATTTCGAAACAGTTTCACTAGTGCTAAGCGCGTTAGCACCCTCCATTATCAGTTCAGGAGCTGGGGTGTTCGAGTATTTTGTCTTCAAAATATCCTAATGTTTATGAACTCTTTCAATAACTCCAATTTTAAAAAGTCATCTTCTGAAACAACTTTCAAAAGAAGGAAGAAACACACAGAAGTTTTCTAGCTTTACAAAAATAACAAAAATTATTCAAAATTCTCAATCTGCTCGGTGCTTTGGATGTATAGAGGAAAGGTGATAGCTGTGTTTGAGTTAATATTATTATTTCTCTTCTTTTGAAAAAGCACCTGGAGACCCCATTTGTGATCAGCTCCCCGCTGCGTATTGTATACACTCATAACAGACTCTGGTATGCAGGAGGTCAGACGAGAAGGTGTTCCAGTCCCGTCTGGCCTTAGTCTATGAATAATAGAAGACATTTGCTGCCCAGTGTTTACAATGAAAATAGACCTGGCAGATGGTGAGGAAACATGGAGGTACTCTGAATTCCCACTTTAAAGCTGAGAAACTGATAGGCAACTTGCCCAGGGTCACAGAGAAATTTGAGTTAGTACCAAGAATTAGACTGAGCACCAAACAAATGGCCTGGCCTTTCTTTTGCAGTCTCTAGTAGTTAACAGACTGATCGGCGCAGAGGCTGGATACCATTGCCGGTTCCTCTTTAGTTCCTTTTGAGAAAGTAATGCTGCTATGAAGCAGTCTTTGCTGGCTCCACCTGAAAGGAATGTACCAAGACCCAGCCTTTGGACCGACTGTAAAAGTGCTGGAGTAGGACTTTGCAATTCCTTCTCCACTTGCTTAATGAGGGTGGGAAATAACCTCATACTAAGTAACTGTTTTCATTATAAGGATTATGGATTTGTAAGTGCATTTAGCAAGCCAAATAAACTAACTTTAGCAGTGTCGTTTTAGGTGTAAATTTGCATCAGGGACTTACAGTTCACCTAGGTGCCTGCTCTTTGGACTGCCTGTGTCCAAATTTTAAATCTTCGCAAGTCCCTACTCAGCTGGACAGTGGACTTGCCCAGTTTCTGTGTGTGCCTACATTCATTTACATTAGAAGTCCCTAGACATCTAAAGCTCTGTTTTGAACTATGATCTGAACTGCCTCAAATGAGACAGTACTGGGAAGATGCATCTCTCAGGATTCCCACTGTTCCTAAAGTCAGGGTTTCTCTGCCTGTCCCAGCTCCTGTGCTCTGACTTCTGTTGTTCTTACAGTAGGCTTTGCAAAATACATGAGAGAGGGAAGCAAACACTGCTTTCTGTTCAGCTGCTCAGTGGTTGTGATATTTGCCCAGGAAAGCTGGGGTTTGGTCTGACTAAATAGGTTTAGACTTGTGTCCCTGCAGAATGCTCTAGTCGCTAAGCTATAGCTCTCTGGGTTGGGGCCATGCTTACTTCCCTTTATTTGCCACAAAATACAGTGGATTTCCTGCATATTATGCTGAGCTTTTTTAAAATCTCATTCTAAAACATCTACATTTCTCCATGTACCAGCATAAAGAACACAGCAGCATTTCACAGGGATGACCAAGCACCCCGGTACCTGCAGTCACAATGGCTTGCTCGCTGTCGCTAAACTCGTATCAGTAGCTTAACCTGCCCGAATTCAGAACTGTCTAACTGAAAACCAGTGGCCTCACTTTTGCTGATTTTTCCAAAGTTTCTTTCCTGAGAAGTGGAGAAAGAGAGCAGTGAGCGTTCTTAAAGACTTTCAAAGCATCAGAGAGAGCACAGGGGGGAGGGCTGATTTCCCGCTGGCTTGTACAGAGAATTTCCCATGCCTCAGGTTCCAGAATGTTAACTGGAAACAATACACCCTTACACGAGGGAAGGCAGAAAAGAAATTTGTTAATCTCCTACACACACACAAATCTAGAACTGGCTGGAGAGATGAATGCTGTTATAATAGCTGTAGTAACCCCAAATGTGTTTAGTTATTTCACATTCTGTTCCGGTTGCAAGACGAAGAGAGCTGCTGCTTTTTCTGATTTCAAATCCTAACCTTATGTGATGCTGGTTCACGCTTTGCAGCAAAGATTTCTGAAGTAGCGAGGAGCGAAAGTGACGGTGAAATTATCCAGTATTTCCTCATTTGCTTTGTCTGGACCTAATTGCATTTGTTACTACCTGAGTTGTATGCAGTCTCTACAGCTGTTTTTCCTCTTGTGTACTTGTGATCTTTTTAACATTCATTTCTCAAATCCCTGGGAAAGCTAAAAAAAGGGACAAAAGTTGACATGCAGTTAGCAAGAGGTGGTTTAAGACTAAAATTTTGTGTCCAAACTCTACATGTCCTAAACCATAGAAGTAGCCAGGGTAAGAAACTTCTTTCATGGTTTCCCTTAAAATGTATGTTCTCTCACATTTAAACCAGAGAAAAATGTCTTTGTGCCATAGTAGCAATGGAGCCAGTCAGGAACTCAAATGAACAAATACCTCAATTTGCAGTTTTGAGTAATCTGGGCATGGATTTATTTTTTTTTTATGGTTTGTTCTCAGCCAAAATGTAGGACTTATTTGCAAAGCTGAAGCAAAATCAAAGCATTTTGTTTGAGAAAGATGTGAATTGCTTTGCACAAACAAAAATGGCTTTATTTTCTCAGCCCGTGCACTCAACAGATGCTGGTCTCAAAGGATAACATATTTTGGGATTTATTATTTGTAAAGAAAATACTAATACTGAAAAAAAATAAAATCCTTGTAGAAAATCCCCTTTCACTTTTTCATAAAGACAAAGGCTAATAAGCATTGCACTAAGCTATGTGTCATTTGATTCAAAGCGTGTTTTCCTATTTACTTCAGTGGGATCATGTACATAGAGGTTGTTTTATGCTGTTATGGTGGAGGTTTGCATATATAAATGATTGCATGCTGCATTAAGGATGTAGATAAAAACAAGAATAGTTTGAAGAATACAAAGAATTAGCTGCAGTATGTACAGGTTTACATACATATTATATACCTGATACATTAACTCCTGCTTAACACAAGTGAGTCAACCATTGTGAAGCTGGCAATAGTTTGGAGCAATAACTTAAGGTTCACGTAGTGTTGTTCTTCACTCTTGTGGAATGTCTTGGGGAAAACATTGTACGTAATTCAACTGATTTGTGCAGTTTCAGTTGGACCTAGTTAGTCTGTGCATCATTTATCCGTGTGTCTGGATGTCAAAGAAGTGTGGGTGGCAGATTAGCATTCAATTGGCCTTAATGCATTTAAAAAAAACCAAAAAAATCCAACAAAACCTTGTTCATCCAAATAATAGTTAACTTATTTTGACTACACATTTTTGCTTTCAAAAACTGGGATGCAATTCAGCAGCAGACAGTTTGAGGGGTGTCAACGGTTTTCAAGGTTGTCTGGTTGGTTTTAAACTTTTTTTTTTTAAAAAAAAAAAAAAAAAAGAAGAAAGCACAAAAAAAAAAATAATACAGAAACATTACTGAGCCTGTATCCCTTT
>NW_009260413.1:2352859-2379145 GCF_000687185.1 Egretta garzetta | reverse complement strand
GGGGGGAGGAGGAAGGAAATCTATTATTTAAGAAAGAAATACAGCCAGTGTGATAAAAGTGCCTTCCCACGTCTTCTGGCCAGGTACTACGTGCATACAAATGTTTCATGTTAAGCTTTAAGATCAAGGCAGAGTCTGTGGGGAACCTTGTTTCCTGGAGATCTGCTTGCTGGAGTAGCTCCCAAGTACTGACTTCCCATTTTTTATTTGGTTATTAAGGATGAAAGGCTACATCGTTTTCTGGAATAGCAGTTCCTTGCATGCCATTATCTTTGTCCACAGCTATGAAAGATGCTTTTCTGTAGGTTCGTGTGGATACTTAGCCTAACTCAGCTTAGCCGCTATCAGTGCTGCTTTATGTATGTTTAATTCAAAGGATCGCCTTTATATCGTGTTGTAGAGTGAACAAAAGATATATGTTTCATTAGTCGGGAAACTGTCTTTTTTAGGTACAGCTGAGTATAATGGGTCTCCAGCCTGTGTATTGCAGGGTACCCTCTGTTGCTATTGAAAAGGAAACTTTGAAAGTCTAATTTTCTGACATGTTTCACTCTGGGTAATGCATGTACGTACATTCAGCCTTACATGTGCAAATCGCTAGTATGTTTTGCACACTATCAGATGTATACAGAAGCAGTAGAAATAAAAGCGATTGAAATCCATTTGTACTCAGTTTGCATCAGCAAAACATCCATAGGATTAGAAATTCCAGCACTTACTTATTTATCAGAGTTACCCTGTAGAAATAAAGCTTCCACAAAGTCAAGGCTTTTTTTTAAAAAAGACTGGCATGATTGGCACAGTTGTTTAAAATATCTGTAGAATAAGCTTAGCAAATATGGTTTTGGCTTGGAAAAAATCCTGGTTTAAGTACTACATTTTGTTATTTAGCTAATTTTTATATTTCTGGTAAATGCTATCAACGGGGATTTTTCTGAAGTTCAAATAAAACACTTGCATTAATTTGTTATTTAAAAAAAAAGTAATAAACAATTTAAGCTAAAAAATTCTTGCAAAATAATATTACCAATATAAATGACAGAAGTTATGCACAATCAAATGAAACATATGACTGTAAGATGGTAACTGGTAATAGCGTTTACACAGAGGTATCAAGGAAAGCACAACAGAGGCAGCAATTTAGAATGAAACAAAGCCCTACAAAACCAAACAAACCCTGGTAATTTACCAGGGGTAAAAGTGTAGGGGTGCGTTTTCTCTTCTTAGGGATGAAGGATCCAATCTATAGAACTCTCTCTTCCTATGACCTGCTTGCTTCTGTGTCTCTCTTTAATGTATTTGAAGGTATTTCTGATTCATCAGGATGCCTGAAAACAGGTGTCATGGAGTTGCTTGGGAGAAAGCTAATGATGGCAATCTGCTGTTTGGAGAGTTTATGCTCATGCATTTTCTCTGACATGATACTCATCAAATATAAACTTAACAAGGACTGATCTATATTCTGTACTTTTCAGGTGTTGGTACTGAATCCATGATCTGCTGACTCTAGGGAAGGGTAATTGTGCTGCTCAAGATCAGAGACGTGGTTGGTATTGCATAGAGAAGGGAAACATATTTTTGCATATATATATATATATATATAAAAAAAAGTATATATTTGAGAATATATAAATATATATATAAAACTCATGCTTCTCACTTCTGACATAGACATACAGACCTATAAATGCTGCCATCTTTCTCCGAGAGATACAAATTCATTTCTTGTATATACAGTTTTAAACACCAAGAACATGTCTTAAGGAAAGAAAGGAACATTCATGTGCAAGTAAACATAAATGGTAAAGCAGAAATCATAATTCTAAATGTTTTCTATTTTTACATTAAATTCACTTTAGCTTTGATTCCCTCCCTCATGTTTGCTGTCTCCAAATCTTCCTGTGACTGTGGGTTTTCAATAACTTCATAGAAAGGGTAATCCAACTTTCTAAAAATGGAAAGCCACCTTTTGTTCCATATACATGTGATTAAGAGGAATTTCCATGCAGTTGTATGAAGGCAACAAAAAGAAAAGAGAGCAAGCACAACTCTTTATTGACTTCACGACAAAAAGATGACTAAACCACAAGGTTTTGATAATTTTTTATCTGGTAGTGGTGTACGTCATTTTGATATGCTTTTGTGAGACTTTCTTTACAAAGCTGTCTACATCAGATAAAAATTTCTTATTAGAACTTGGTCTTGCTTTACCTTTAACATAATGTGTATGGAAAACACATTATCATCACCTTTTAAAGCAAAATAAGTGGGTTTGTTTAAGCTGCTGTTTAAAAAAGTAATGTCTGGAAAATTTTCATTTTAATTCCTAATTTCTGCGCTGGAAAATCAAAGGCTTAGGAAGCTAAAATCTGCTGACTGTAACCAGCTTTATGAAACCTGTTCTCTTTCTCCATCCACTATTGTTTATGCCACTCTCATAGAAAGAAAATGGGCTCCACTAAGAAGTTGCCTGAAGAAGGAAAAAATAGGAAGGACTTCCATGCAGTAGAAGATAAAGATGTGATTTTAATTAATTTAGTTTAGAGGAAAAAAACACAGGTAAAAGTATAGTAAGCAGGAGACTAATATCCTTGGTGGAAGATGGAGACTGATAATCTGCATGGTCCATTGCCCCAGCAGCTCTTTGTTTGAACTTAAGTTCAAATAATGTTTTTTAGAATAGTTCAGTTAATGAGAGTTTCTGAAAACAGTCTAGGAGCAAGACTTCAAAGAATCAAGACCTTTTCTCACAGGTTTCTCAGAACTGGGAGTTACTATAGTCCATCAGACAGGAACAGAAATGAACGCTGTTACGCTTATGCTCCTAATTTAGCAATACGTTTCAGTATTTTCCTACATGGAAGGATGTATTTGAACACTGCTTTGAGGGATGCATATAAGTCTTTGAATACCTTCATTGAGAAGAATGATGCATCCTAAGAGTTGTGTTGTCAAAGGAGCTTGAATCGAAGACTCTGTTATCCTCTGCTTTCACATATCTTTTTGGCTTTGTATGGAAAGTCAGGGTGTCAGAAAAGTTAGCGGTAAAAAACATTCTCCTAGCTTTTCTGTAGAGCATGGGGGTACAGTTTTTGAGATTTTTCTGAGAATTTTAACCTAAAATATTTCTCTTTGTGAGGACCTAAGATACTGTGTTCTACTTTGCTCTCTGCCTCTGACAGGTTATTTTGGTGCAGCAAGGGTTTTTTTGCTTCAGTGCTCTGTTAAGTGTTTTGTGGCCTGACATGAACTGAATATTTGTTGGGCAATTCCATCCTAGGTTTCTGTAATATGGCTGTCTATGGTTACAGGGCGGTCGAACTGGTGACCAATGTGAAGGCCTATGTCCTTATGTTACACCTTTGTATTTTTCCTTCCCTCCGCATGTATTGTCTTCCTAATTTCCTAGGTTTCTTCTGGGTATTTTTTGTTTTGTTGGTTTTTTGTTTGGATGGGGTTTTTTGTTTTTTAATTTTTTTTCCTTTGGAAAGCTTTTCTAGTCTCTGTGGATATTTAACATTTTCCTTTTTTTCTCAGACTTTCTTAATCTTAACAGATGCATAAAAGGGAAAGTAAATATTTATATTTCTAGTACTTCCTTTCTATTACTAAACTTCTCTCCTCTTTTTCTTGTTTCTAATCCTTTGCTTTTGATTCCATCTTCTTTTCTCTCTGTCCCATATTCTACCATCCAATCTTTATTTTCCTTCTCTATTTCTCCTCCTCTTTCTTAAATTTACCTTTTCATTATTCCCATACTAGCACTGTTTTCTTTTCTTCCTCCAAAATATAGAATACTTCTATATCTCTTTTTCTGATTCATTCAAGCCTGAAAAAGAACTGGGTTTGGTTTTTTTGTTTTTTAGGTTCAGTAATCCTTCTTCACTCTCAGGATTAGAGAGGCATGAGGTGGAGCCTTGTACTTCTGAGAAAGGATACATAGTTGCTGGCATTTGCCCACTCTGAGGAATGAGGACCTGCACTAAAAAAAAAAAAAAAAAAAAAAAAAATTCCAAAGAAAAAAGAATCCAAAAAGAAGAATCCAAAATCAAAAGAAAAAAATCCAAAGTGAAGAATCCTAGAGGAGTCCTCTTGAGAGCTGAAAACCACCCTTCCCTGATGTGAAAAACATGTCGTTTACATCATTTTTAACATTGCAATTGCTGTAAGGTAAGCCTCACTTACTGATAACTAAGAGGTTTGGTCCAGTTCTAACCATGAATTTCAAAGCTGTGTACTGAAAGGGAAAGTGAAGTTTTAAAAGTAGCGTGCCTGCTTGGGAAGTGTGCTCTGAGACACACGGAGCTTGGCTTCAGTCTGGTACCTCTTCATGCTTCCCTTGCCAATCGAAGTGCTTGGTCATTAGCACAGTGAGTCACAGCAATGTGTTATGATCCGACCTGGCATTTATAAGGAAATAGAGTGTCTAGGCTTGGGTACCTCTCCTACAGGTCATTTGTCCTAGTGATAGAGAGAGTGCTTGCTCCCTAGAGAGAGTGAAGCCGCCCATTATGTCAGCTCACACCCTGGAAAAGGCGACCGATCCAGTGCATCTATTTGTGATGTACTCTCTAAACGGGGTCAGTGTTATACCGGGGAGGAGGGAGCAGTTTCAGCCATGAGCGAGTGCCTAGAGAAATGGTATAACTGACTCTGTCAAAGATGAATATAAAATGTAGACAGGCTGGCTTGTTTTGTATTCACTTTTTTAAAAAAATACATATATAATGATTTGGGTTTGGGATCATTGATTTATATGTCAGATAGATGAAAAGCAAAATTTCTATGATGCCTTTATCATTATTCTGACAAGGGCTGCTTTTAAGTTAAAGACTGATAAAGAATGCCAACTTTTGACATTACTAGAACAGCCCTATCAGCTTTAATTTTCTTTTGTTTTCTTGTTGTCAAAGAAAGGCCATTAGAGATAAATTATGATCTCAAACTGGTTAATCTAGTGACATGTATTTTTTTTTTTCCCATAAATTGCCCTAGCCGGTTTAGAAAGCATTATATAATCTCACTGAGAAGCAAGCTACAGAAAGGAGAAATTGCAAATATTGATCATCATCAGTCTTTAGGCCAGAGGTTCTCAAACCTCTGGAAGTCCATGGGTGAGTTGTCCACAGCTGAACCATTGTGTCATATCGCATAGTCAAATGTATCAACCTATTTATTCTGTTTGACTGTACTTTTGTGTGCACAGCTTTCTTAGCATGCTAGAGACCGCTAGAGTGTGCTCAATTATAAGTCTGATAGGAAGCACACATAGCGGTGCGCAGGGAGTGTTTGAGGTTGCTGAAAGTTTATTTTTTCCACTAAATTAGGGAGCTACTGCTCTTGTCATTATAGATCAAAGTTAATTGACCTCGTGCCATTAACATCAGTATAGTTACAGCACAGAGTTTATACAGAAAGCTGGAAAATTTAAAACTGGAAAGTTTCATTTTGCCCAGACTGTGTGAGTACGCTGCAGTTTCACAATTTGGGTGAGGAGTAGCTGTGCAGATTATGAAGATTTCATGCAAAAGCTTGGTGCCTCCGATCATGCTCAGGCTCCGATATAGTCTGTTTCAGACCAGTCTTTGCTCTTCTCCCTCTTTCTTCTTTTTACTTTCCTTCTTTCTACCAATTTACTAGTTTGATGAGTGTTCAGCCACAGTGTTTTCTATAAAACATAATTGACAGCTAATAATGATTTGCACCTCTTTAGCCTGCCATAGTCAATGTTTTCAAAGCCTTCATTAGCTGAATGAAGCATCACCCAATCAAGTAGGCCAGTATTATTCACGTATTTTGACAGATGTAAACTAAACTAGAAAACAAAATCAGATTACTTGAGACCACAAGACTGCTTGTGCAAAAGCTAAGAACGTGTATCTTCTGACATCTATTCCTATGCTCAACCGTACAATGTCTTTTTTTCCAAATATGTATATGACTATCATTATGATTAAAGGGTTATGATTAACGTTCCTCTGGGAATAGAGAATATGGCTTCTTTATATTTATACCAGAAGCTTTCAAGTGTAATATATCATCCTGAGTATGTTATAAGACTGACACAAACAGAGAGTGCACTAAAAAAATCCTCCCTACAGCTCAGCTGGATGTTAGCACAGATATATAAGGCAATATGAGAAGTGAAAGAGAGAAACAAAGAATTGGAGAGAGAGGTGAGAAGATGCTGATAAAATCAGCAGAAACTATAGGGAATGACAGAAAAAAAGAAAGAAGGAAAAAATGGGGAGAGGGAGGCGTCAGGCTGGATTTATTCATATCCCAGACTAAACTGTATGTTGTGTGCGTATTATACTATGCATAGGATGTAATAATTAGACAATATTTAGCAAAATAAGCACATAGAACCTAGAATCACACAAGTTTGGAATAGAAATAAAAATCATGTTTCCTGTCACGGTATGTAAAGAGTCTGCCATCAGTCTTGTCTATTTTTAATGCATAATGGGAAGGGAATAGAAATATGTTTAATTATTGTGATGTGATAATGTCATATATCAGTGTGTATCACACCATATCATAACGTATATTTGTGTATTATCAGTGAACAGAAAATCTTCGGAGAGAAATTCTTAATTTACCAGTGAACAGTAACATCTCTGTAGGACAGAGCCCCAAAATAACAATACCATACAGAGAGTTATTGTAAATTAAATCACCCTGGTTTTTTTCTTGTCGTGTGTGTTTGCAGTATCCTCTGTCAAGACTTTGGTATCACAGAATAACTGTTAGTGTTTAGTCACTTTCTGCACCAGTGATTCCATCTGCTGGGGATTCAATTGATTTTTCACATCTCAGCATAAGAAGGCTCAGAGGGTGCCCTCTTGCCTATGAGTGTGTGGTGGCACCAGCAGTAAGGGATGTTAAGGCAAATGCTTTTAGGACAAGAGCAGTGATGATGGAAATACCACAGAGAGTTTTAAGGTTTTATGGAACTGCAGATGTTTTCCTATTTGAGCAGTTCAAAATGTGGATTTCGTATGGCAAGAGGCTTTGTCTTCTTATTAATGTTGAAAAAAAGAAGTGTACTACTGTTCCATAGTTTGAAGAAATATTTATTTCCTTTTCCATTTGAATTTAGTCCTCAACTCTTTAAGCATGAAATTAATTCATATTATTTTCCTAATCTTATTGAAAGATACTCTTGGGAAGTATCTCTCTCCTGACAAGAGCAGAAGGTTAGGGATAGATGTGGGAGCAAGGAGATTGATGCTACGTTAGCTGAGGTTTTACCTTCTTGACATATCATGCCACCAGGTGGTGTATTTATATTAACTGCATTTAATTGCTGTCAGGGCACTTAAAACTTCTGAATGGATGGAGAAGAATCTTCGATTCTCCCTGGGCTCTTGCTGCTCTCTTTTGCACCTCTCCGATCTTACAGTTTCCTAAAGAAATGGCAATAGACAGAGGCCAATGGGACAGTAGTGGTGAAATAGGTGTGTAGAAAAGCATAGTCATGCAGTATGAAGGCCCATTGCAAGGACTGGGGGTGGATTACTTTGTTGTTTATAAACATTATTTCCTCCTATGTGGTGCTCCCATAAAATCCACTCTCATTTCTCTTTGGCTCATTTGAAGCTTATAAGAAACCTGGCTTGGTCTTTGGAGAAAGTAGATTCAGGCCTTTTGACCTGAATACTGACAAATCACGATGTGATGCTCTCATGAAGGTATGACAGTGTTTGTCCTCTGTGATGCAGGTAGGAATTATGTTTCTTTCCTCAAAGGGACTCCAGTTAATTTACAGGAAAGAGCTTCCTAGGTTGACAGCAGGCATGACTGGTAAAACAAGCTCTGAAGTAGGAAGCTGGGGAAGAATGCTGCTAAAACTTCTTAACTACTTAAACCTGCTGCAGACAGTAAAAGGGCAAGAGGAATAGATGCATGAGGATGAAATGAAGAAAAAAGTGATGATCAACAATGGCAAATGAAAGGACGCCTCAAGTATGCTGGCTGCATCACTGGAACTGGGTGTTCCTCCTGCTGCTGGAAGCCTGAACAATGGGATGAAGGAATTAAAACTCCTAGTACGGGATACAAAAGTGAATTTTGTAGTAGTGATAAAAATATGGTAGCCATGACATACTCTGGATTAAAGAATTGAAAGGTATGAACTGATTAGAAAAGTGAGAAATACATACATAGGCAGTATCTGTTAGTGAAATAGAAAATGGGACCACTGGGAAGAGGGATGTTGGGAAGTATCCAAGGTTCAGCACTGGGTGATGATATCCATTTTGTGAGGTGGGGCGGGCTGGCGGGGGAGGAGGGAAGGAAGTAGTAGTGGAATTTATGTGATCATGGGAGACTTTAACTTTCCCAGACCAAGACACAAAAAAATGTCCATTGAAAAACTGGACATTTGAATACTGTAACTTTTTCCCAAATTTATTTTTCAATAAAGTCAGGTCTCTGACATTCTTGGAAGTGAATGAAGGTAGATTTTCTTATCAAATAATCAGTGAACCAACAAAAAATAATTACGTATTATGCTTAGTTTCACTGAACAGCAAGATCTAAAGGGGCTGGACTTAACACTAAAATTAGAGCAGTTTCAATTTTGTCCCATTCTCTTTCTGAGAAAAGCAAAAGATAAATCTGTACTTCTGGGGCCTTAGAAAGGCAAACTGAAAAACTGAGGATATTTGGTGAGTAACAGGAAGCCTACGTATGTGAACATGGAGGAGGCATACAATAACTTTGAATCAAAAAAGTTTTAGCAGCCAGCAAGATGATACTAGTAGGAAGGAGACAGAACTCCCCAGAACCATAGTCATCTTAAACTGTGTGTTAAAAGTAAGAAAAGAATCCATAAGGAATGCAAAAGGGGATTGATTAGGAGGAAGAATTATGCCCTGGAGGTTAAAAGTAAAGGACTGAAGCAAGAATGGCCAAAAGCTGTGTTAAACCAGACTTTACTATTCATTTCAGTTCCCTGTGGAGCTCTTCAGCTCTGCAAACAAAAATTGAACAAGGAGGAAAAATTCTCATCCTATGTCTTCTCCAAGGAGCACACACATGCGAAGTAGAGGGATGTGCTTTAAACAACTGATCAGGAAGCCCCACCCCATACGCCTGCGAGCACATTCCTCGCTACTGAGAAGTGCTGAAGGAGGGGTTGTAGTCCCACTACTTCCTCATGTTTTCTCCCTCTGCCAAAATCTTCCTCATAGTATGTTTTGTAAGAACTTCTTCAGGGGGCATGTTTTATTTGCTAGTAGAATATCAACAAACAAAGCTTAACATAAGCCCTGCGGCTTGCCTTTCAGAGAGCTGGGCTAAATGGGGCTTGTATGTGGTGTTACACTTAGTGCCATGGCGGAGAGGAAAGTCTCTCAGAAAAAGGCAAGACGAGGAATTTCATGTCTGTAGGACTCCTACCTCTTTTCTGTGCCATTTGGAAGGTACGTAATAAATTCAGGAGGATGATACAGGACAAAAAAACCAAACAAAAAAAGTAAATGGTCTTGGAGTCAATAAAGATGCGTTCACTTCTGTAGAATCCTTTTTTATCTTAGTGCTCTTAAGAAAATCAGTGGTTGCTTGACATTTTGACTTTAATCTCTTTGGCTTTTAATGCTCCAACTATAAAATGGGAATAACGACAATTTTCCTTCTGGTGGAGGCTGCATATGTGAAAATACATGCATCCTTGCTGTAAAGCACGATGAAACTGGTGACACAGGAATCAACAATTTTATTCTCAGTGCAGGAATGTGGAGTGTGTGAGAATAAGATCTGGAATGATCCATTCACTGAACAGTATTTAATATGGAAATGTTTGTTGAATAAGACAATGATTCTGTAGGGAGGAAAAAAAGAGAAGTGATAATGACTCTTAAGATTGTATTGTACTGGTGTTTCATGGAAAAGCTGAAGGTTGTATGAAAAACCTTAAGTAGTGTTTCCTTTGGGTTTTTAAAATATTTTTGTCAGTTTGTGAGTGGTTAACTTGGCAATCTTTAGATACTTCAGACTTATTTTAGTGTATCATATATATATATATATATATGCACATATGGACAGAGATAGAGTTGTATGTATGTATATACCGGAAAAAAAAAAAATTATTAGTTAGGATAGGAACAGCCTTGTGTTATAGCCTCTTACCCACACAGGTACAACTCAACCAAAGAGCTCTCTACCAGTGAAATAATCAGAGTAAGCAATCACAGAAATCATTCATAGGCTGAGAATAACGTTGTGCCTAAAGGAAGAAAATAATGCATGGAACCTCAGAAGTCATGAATGTCCTAGAAATGAATGCCACGGGGATCAGCAGGTTACTGACAGTTTAGGACTTGGGTTTATCTCCTGCCACAAAATCCTGCAGGACCACCCAGCAAGAGTTCCGCACAGAGATGAGATTGCTGCATGCGGAAACGTGTGCTCACCCCTATGCTTACTTGTTTGTACACAAACACGGTTGTGAGGGGGTGCAGGAGGGAGGCTGACAGGTAGACTTGGTTGTGGACCGTAAATAGCACTTCACTGCTAAAATTCCGAATTGCTGTTTCGAGCAGAGAAGTTTAAGACTGAAATGCTCTGGGTCACGTGAGTGCATAGCACTTAGTGCATCGTGCCAGTGTGCAGCAGTACCTTCCTTCCACTGAGGACTGGGGAGCAAGAGTCGCTCAAACTAAAGTCAGGCTTTACTTAAAGTTTCACTGGACTTGATGTAAAATTGTGTAAGTGAAGCCTGGGGGTGCCAGCTGGTACAATTCTGGGGCTGGGTGGTGTTTATATCCACAGGGGCCTTCCAAGTGTGAGTCTTGGATAAGGGCAGAGATAATTATTACTGCAATTACTCTAAGGCACTAATAAAAATCTTGCCAATGCAAGTATTCGTTTAAAATTTCAATCTTTATTTTATGCTACAGTATTTGAATGAGCATATTGTAATTCTAGTTGAGGGAAAACAGTAAAGTTAATAGGCTGCAGGCTTTGATAAACAATGAGCAAAAAGAGAAGTTTCCACTATTTATATTATGTATTATTTCTATAACATTGTACAAACATTGTTTGCCTTATACACTCTGTTGGGTGTATGCCTCAAGTTTACAGCGTTGATTGTAAATTCTTTTAAGGAAGACACCGCACTTCAGCAGCTTACTAGCTTCTGTGATATAAGTGCAGTTTCTTCTGCACTGGTTCTTTTTTCTGTAATGTAGCTTTTGTTGCTCATCTAAAAGGAATAGTGGATTAAAACTGTAAAATGTGCTTTGTAAATGGCATTATTTCAGCAATACTGCTCATAAACTTAAAGCACAGAGTTAAGGGTGTGTTTTTCTTTGTTTTGTGTTGTTTTTTTAGAAATAATGAGCTTTTGAAATGATCATGCAAATATCACAGATATTCCAGTACATCTGCAGTTCAGCTCTTCTTGGCTTCTGTTCCTCCGAGGTTCATATGAAATTTGACTGATTTTTTTTTTTTCCTCCCTTCATTTTTTTAGCTTTAAATATTGTAAATCAAACAGTCAACACATCCAAAACATATCAGTTCTTTGAATCCTTCTGGAAGACTCCCTACCGTGCTCTCTGAATTTTTAAGCTTTTCAGCATCTCGTATGACAAGTATGTTTTCTTCCAATGGACATGTGCAATGCACAGTCTGTCAGCTTTTTCCCAACTCTGTCGCTCAGGCTTCAGCATTGCTGTATCAACTTCTTTTTGATAGCTGGAAGGGTTCAGGTCTTTCTCAATGAATCCTGTAACCACACTTCTTAGCATTGGAAGAATAAATACAAATTCTGGTACCCCCTTCGTTAATCTTTCCCCATGTTCAGCTTGGCTTGCAGGCCAGAGTCACCAAGGCAGTATGTTTTTGTGTTGTCAATCTTCCTCCATGTGCTCCCTCTACTGATCCAACAACGTAAAACATTTCCTTCTGAGGGGGGAGAGCTGGAATTTCCCAGATGGCTCACAAAACCTTTAATGAAGTGTGTAGCACAACCATTTCATTACAACATATTGTGTACTTTTGCCTTTAATAACTGCATTCCTCATCCAAGAAGTCTCCATAGCTTTCAAAAATGAATTACAGTGGTATTATTTTCCTCAGAATATATTTTTCCATGACAAGAATAGCACTTTCCTAAACCATTGTATTTATTAGCAACCTGTTACCCTCTGACACTACTGTCATTTTCATCAGCCTTGATAAAGTGAGTACCATTTAAAATCTCTTTAAAAATTATTAAACCGGCTTTATTTTATTGGTTTCTTTATTTTAACTGTGCATGAAGCAAGAAAATAAAAAATCAGAATTTTTATTCTGATTTGATGGCAGTCGAAAAATCAGACTAGCCTGAGGGTGAAATAATTTTCCACGGTGGGACAGAGGAATCATACTGTCCTGATGAAGAACAGGCTGACTTTTAAGAGGTGTTGTCCATCTCCAAGCCAAAGTATAAAGCTTGGTGCTCCTATTCCTTGGTGGTTACTGCTTCAGCTTCAGGAGGAGCTCCTTTGCTCCTTCATTGCTTTTGCATATGTCTGGCATCTACTGCATTTTCTCTGTTCGTTGAGGATGTGAAGATATGTATCAAGTTTGTATATAGATAGGGCTGAAGATCTTGTGCTTTCTTTCTACATGACAGGTGAATTTTACCTTGTGAGAGGGATACAATGGTGGCATAAGGGAATTTATTCCTTTAAAAAAAATACTACATTGAATGCCTGTACTTTACAGTACCTCTGCTTAAATAATCATTTTTAATGTATTAAACAAGTTTTTGACAACAGCATGGTTACTGGTGGACAGAGCTGAGAGTTAGTTACCACTGGCACCTCTTAGCTAGGCTGACGAATTAAGAGGCAAAGAGATTGAACTGCCTTTTGATCCAGAAGTCATCCTTCTGAAATATGCTCTTACATCTTTGGAGAAATCATGTGTGACCTAGTTGCTGTGGACAGGGCTGGGATGCAAACTCCTTCCAGAGAGGTCCTTTCAGCATGGATGTTCAATCCTCTGTAATAAGTGTCATTATGAAAAGCTTCATCCATTGTGGATTTCAAAGGAGTTAGAAGAGTTGGGGTTGGAATAATTTCATTTTTCATATATTTGGATAAAACTATTAGAACAAATTTTTTTGTTGTTTAAACTGTGGCTTTATTCCCCATATTGGACTCCTGTCCTTGGAGCTTCACAGATAGGGTTTCATGTTCAGTTCTTGACAGATATTTGAAAGGGACACTTCTGTTGTAAGCACAGCAGCAGCTGCAGCTACAGCACAGCTTCCCTTGTTTACAGTGTGAATGTCATCCTGTTCGTTACAGCCAAATTTGGCCCTTTTTGGACAAACTTTAGCTTCCCATGAATTTCAGCAAATGTTGGGACTGTGTACAGCAGCCCCCAGTCATGTGCCAGTGTCAGCATTTTAATAAGTGTTTGTTTATTCACAAAGCACAGTGTACAGACAGCATCCAGTTCTTCTGGTACCGCTTGAGTATTTTTCAAATCGATGGGCACAGGGCTGGACCCTTTATTTGCCAGCAACCAGGGCATTTAAATTAACTACGCCCTGGACAGCTGTTCACATGGAGTTTTGCTTGATGTACACAGTATCCCTGATAGGTCCAAGAGGTATTAAATCTAATGTGCATGGGCAATTAATCCGTGCATGCACAGTGAATTTCACTGGCCCAGAAAAAAAAAGTGGTATGTAATTATTCCATTAGCAACCAGCAATTCTACACTGAAAACAATCTATAGTAAAAGCAATCTGCAATTAACCTGGCAGCGAACTTGGTCCATTGCTATTGTACTTTAGTATTTCCATACCATCTGCTCAAGTCTCTCCTATAATTCATTCCTGTACTTGCAGGGGAAAAAAAACGAAACAAAAATCAAAAAAACACAACTTAGAAAATTTCCTATCATGAGGAATCAAGGAATTATATCAAGCAAATAGCAAATGAAAGAAAGAAAACTGCGTAGACTGGCTTCCTTTGCAAGCCAGAGACAAAGAGGGTATGAAACCACTGAAGCATTCCAGGTCTACCAAAGCCTGTGAAGTTGCTGAGCAGACTGCTCACATCAGCTAGCAACTAGTATCTCTAGGGATGAAGGGACAGAAACTGCAGCAAACAGTGGCTTCTCCTCATGCAGGGATGGAGGTAGCGGGGCTGAAAGAGACTTCTGTAAACTTTTAATAAAGATGACAGTGTAGGTAAGACCTGTACAAACCACATTTTTCTAACCCTTTGCTTGAGTGCTTGTGGATCTCAAATAGAACCAGCCCAGCAAACAAGAAAACAGCACTGCAGAAATCCATCTGAAGGCTGTGGGATTCACCCAACGGGATGATGGAGGGAAAACCTGATCCAGAAGGAAGGCTTACTAGCACAACCAAAATGCACCCAAGCATATCTTCCCTTTAAACTTGCCGCAGCTATTTAAGGCTGCTTTTTTTTGTTGTTCTTTTTTTTCCAAAAAGGAATTATATCTTCATTCTCCCTTTCCCTGTATTAAATTGGGCAATAGCTACTTTGTCCACACTGCTGTTTGATCCAGGCAGCAGTTTGATATTTTTTTCACTCTGTTTTTAGCATCCTGAATGCTTTGCCAAAAGTGGTTGCCACTCCTCTGCAAATCATAAGGTAACTAATCTTCTCCCCTCATTTGTGCGCTGACTCCAGAGAAGTTTTAGTGGAAGTTGAATTTGTTGAGAATGGAAAGCCAAGGCTTCTGTGTGTTTTAAGTAAGATAAAGGCAAAATTCTGTTTTAATGTAAATGTAACCGTGCCTCCGCCCCTCCCCCCAAACCCTGAAACCAGCAAAGAATAACGCAAGAGAGGGGTTGATCTTAAGAGTTACATCAGTCAAATGGTGCTCCAAAGCAAGGGAGCAGCTCAAATACAATTTTAGCACCTCTGCCTTTCAGAACTCAGTTGGATGTAATGTCTACATCAAGGAACTGACAGAATGAAGCTAACTGGTGTGAAAAAAAAAAACCACTCCTTCTGAAGAAGCTTCTAAATACCAGTTGTTTAAATCTATTGATAAGCAGGGATGCATTATTAATGAAGCCTGCAGCCTGCCTAGTGCTGCTCAGATGGTTCAAGCATTTAGTAGGAAATATTTCTGTGAAGTGCTGCGCGGAATAATGACAGTGTCTGTCTTAAATCGAACAAATGACTGTAGCAAGCTCTGGGGAGGCTCAAAGCAAGCAGATGCTTTCCAAGTGAAAGGCAGTGGGGTACCACCTGCTGTAGGCAGGCAGGCAGGCACAGTCCACTAAATATTGACTTGTTAATAATTCAAGACAACAGGAACCCCTAGTTCTTCAAGCATGGCACTGCCCCTTCATCGTGTGGCTTTTCATGACCCTAATGAGCTACTTGAAGAATCAGGCACTGAAATGCCTTGCAGATATTCCCCAAAGACTCAAGCTGCCGTAATTCTGAATAGGAAGTTGTTGGTGGTACACAAAATCAAGAGAATTTTTAAAACGGCAGGATCAGTGCTTTAGCTAAATATTACTGCTTGCTACACATTGCTGTGTAACACCTCATTCTGCAGTCTGTACAGCTCCTGGGGCAGAATGCCTGTCTCTCATGACATTTCTCTGGCTAAAAATAATTGACATGCCAGTTTATTACAGGCGAATTGATACTTTTATTGCCAACAAGAAAGAGAGCTCTGTGAAAATCTGGAAAAGATTACTTGCAACTGGACTTCTCAATTAATACATTCTAAAAAGGATCTTGGTTTTTGTGATGTGTCTGGGGTCCTCCACAGTCCCTACTTTCATCGTGGATGTTAAATCAGTGTGTGCAAAATGAATGTTCTTCAGTTGAAATAATTGAAATTGAATATCCCATTGACAATGAATAACCCTTCAAGAGCTAGCAAAGCTGCTATGCAGACTTTCTTGACTTCATGGTTTACCATCAGCATCAGAAGCTGACCCTGCTTGAACACTGAAGCTTTATGATGAAACTCAGGGGCTCCTGTATTGGCAGTGTATATCCTGGTGATAGTTGTTGTTGCTGCTTCTCTTTCAAGATGGCAACCTTAACAGAACCTTCCCATTCATTCCCCATCTTTTGATTTAAGACATTTTTCTTCCCCAAATCTATAATTTTTCATTTATTTTGGAATGATAAAGTAATATTCTATTATAAGATGTTTCCTGATTGCATGATTTTCCTAGCTGTCAAACAGTAATCACTCAGCTACCTGGCTTCTTTGAAAACTTCCCACGATATTTTGCTGCGTAAATCAAGCTGACTAGGCTTCACTCGGTGAATGGTCTGAATAATTCCAAATGGAATTTAGTAGACTGTTCATAAAGCAAGCAATTATCTATACTGAGGAACTTAAAATTACAGCAAATTCATTAGTGTTGCTATGAAGAGAGTGCTTCTTGCATGCCACAATCGAGTGAAAGTGTCTTGTGGCTTCCCAGCGCTGAGCACAAAACTTTATTTAAAAGAGCCGTGAGGATGGGTGCCTTTCTCTGCTGCGCTGTTGAGCTTCTCTTGATGGCCTTCCAAGTTTTTGGTTACCTGTATGCATTGATGGTGTTCAGCTTTGTCAGAACTTAAGAAAATGACCTGGGCTCCCCTATTGAGCTAATTGAAGTTGCCTCCGCACCTCCACAAACTTTATCCTTTTTTCTGTCATTTGCGTTGTTAGAACATCTTGGCAATCCATGCTGTTTATTCAGTGGTGGCCAGTCCTTACTGGACCAGCTGGAAGCGAGGTGCATGAAATCACTCCGTAAAGAAACCCCAGGAATTTAAAACTGCAAACTGTAGTCTTTCCCCAGGTATTGTTTGTTTTTTCTGAAGAAGATCAATAAGATAGAAAATATCTTCTAATTTCTTTGCAGGGTGGGAATATGTGGGGTTTATTTCAAGTAAAACTAACAGCCATCTAGGAAAGTAGTCTTCAGTGCATTTCTCTTTCTTTGCCTAGGATGTATTTTATATTGTGACTGTAGTAGTTTATTCCTGTTTGCATCATTTGTACCATTCTTTTAGATTCTCTTCTCAGCTGCAGCTATTGCAGAAATAACAATGATAATGTCCATGCATCACAAATTATATAGGGAGATGAGAGACTGTGGTGAGGCTCTGTTGCCTGCACCCCTCTTTTGCGACGGTGAGTAGATGGGTATCTTCAGTACCACTGATCCCGTTGCTGCTGGCAAATACCCATCTCCAGCTCTTTGACAGTTACAGCACTGGTTGGCCCATGTTGTTTCCCTGACTCGTTCAGCATTTCTCCCTGAATGAGGACGTCACCATTAGGAGTGCTTCTCTGTTGTCCTTACTGCCATACGTGCAGCTGCCATTAAAACACTGAGGCAAAAATCCCCCTTTCTACTTCCCCCACCATACAATGGCTTCTGCTGCACAGAATTGCTGCTCTTTGTATGCAAGGTAGAAGCAATATGAGCTTTTATTGAAGTGGAGGTTTTTTGCTTACACCAACCACTGCTTTATAGTAGATCCATTGGCTGATCAGACATTATTGCTAGAGTGTATAGTTACTTCAGCTTAAAAATGTCTTTATTCTGATTGCTATAAGATAGCCCATTAGCATTTCCTCATAGCTTTTAATTTATTGGCTACAATAGGTTTGGGCTGGTGCTTAATGTTGTTTGGTGAGGAAAATCCTGGATTATGTAGTCTTTCCTTCTAGTGAATGGTTTTACTGTATGCACAAAGCTGCAGCGAGGAGTTTGAGTATGAACATGATTGTACTGTAGTAGTGCAAGAAGCTGCCTGTCCTGATAAATGAAGAGTGGGCTTTAGTGGCTGAACTAGGATGCTTATCTCACCTGAAGTTGTCCTTTCACATGCTTTTTAAAGCATTAAGGACAAAAACTTACATCTCATATTGCACTTTCATACAAATTAGTTCTGGGATGAACTTGAAATGCCAGAGCATTGGCTTGCCAGAGTGTCCTAGATGTTTCTTTCTCTGTTTTGCTAGTGGAGATTGCTGGTACTTCCAAAAATGGTGCATGCTCCCCGGTATGAATTTAGATAAGATAAAGATAAAAAAATTTCAAAGCTTCTAATGAACAGATACATGTAAAAACCAAACCAGGTGTGTATTTGTATTATGTACGTAGCTGTAAATCTTGTAGATACTGGCAGATGGTAATGCTTATGCTTATGTATTTGCTTGCCTGTTCATTGTGCATGCAGAGTATGGGGGTCTGATCCAAATCTTTTGAAGGTGGTCACAGGTGCTTATATTTTGCAATTTTAAAATTATTTCTTTTGTATTTAAGGAAACTAAGAAATTAAAAACCAAGATTAGGGCTTAGACTGCAAGAGAATATAAAATAGGTAGCAGTAGGTCATAGGCCTGGGTAAGAAAGCAGGCTGCGGTAGTGTTCCCAGCAGCTCCTTTTTTTTGGTGGAAACAGCTCTTGCCTTCCCATTCTTGCTGTTCCTCAAACTCGAGCCAACAGATGGGAATCATAGACTAGCAGTAGGCTGCAATGTACCTATTTTTTGTCCCACTCTCTTTCTCCTCTCCTGGCAAGAAGGGTTGTGTTTGCCATAATGGCAAGGATGAATAATCACAGGTTCCATGGAGAAATTGCACATTTAGTCATACTGAGCTGTTATACAAAAAAGAGAGATAAAATAGTTTATAACAAATAAAGTGTAGGAGACGGAGACAAAGTTTACCTCCTGAGATATTCTGATAGTGACAGAGAAGTGCTCCCAAAAGGGAGACTCTCTGAGCTAAAAACATGTAGTGATTGCAGCCTTGGACCAGCCTTCTGAGATGAAGACTTTATGTTGGCATAAGTTGTACAGTCGAGTTGTCCCACTGAATGTTTTTACTTTATGCTAATAAATGCAGTATGGTTAAAACATAGGTGAGGAGTTGAATGACCTACCACAAACTCATCGCTAACAGCATTCATTATTGGCAAAACCAAGTATGTTAGCAATGTGAATGGACATCTGGTTTCTATAATACAAAACTTGTGTTTGTATATGCTAATGAGAAGGTCAGGTGAGCCGCCTGGCACCTGCAAATAGCTGTCTGAATACACCCTGCCTTTGCAGACAAGGCAGCAAGCAAAACTGGGTAAGAAATTTTTAAGTCAGAGACTGAAAATTTGGTTCCAAATTTTATTTTCAAATACATGTTACTTTCAAAGTATATGACTACAAAGTGGCAACTACACGCTTGCTTGCCTACAATGGTGTTACTAAGCATTGATCACTTTTCTGCTTTCTAAATTAAATGGTGGAATAAACAGCAATCTGATTTTCTTAAAATATTGCTACATGTTGTCATATCCTGAGATGTCAACAGAACATGTGACACTGTTGAGGAGTTATATGCGTGCAGTTTGCATGTTTCAATATGCTTTGCTAGTAGAAGCAATAAATTGCCGAATTCCTCACCAACACTGCCAAGTAGACAGGATTTAAGGAGGAGAACATAATAGTGTTATTCAAGAGCACCTTTGATCATGGGAAGCTTAAGCTTTTGAAATATCTTGCAACTGGCTAGATTAGAATGAAATTTTTAAGGGCTGCAAGGATCTTAAAGCCTTCAAAGGTGTGCTTTCTGTCAAAAATCACTGTGATTGCTCTGCTATGTGAGGCTTTGCTAACAGCAGAAATACTTGCCTTGTACGTCAACATTAGCATCTCTGAACGCCAGAAGTACTGTCAGTAAATTAGTTTTAAATGCCCGTTGAGCTCAGTAGCCATTGGCCCAGTAGACCTGCCGGGGCCACATCAGTGCAGCTACCAGGCAAGTGTGTTGAGGTAGATGCTCAGGGGTCTGGGAGTCAGCTCAGCCGGAATCAGAAACTGCATAGCCAGGGGTAACAGGGACATAGTTAAGGCTGAAACAGGCATTTCTTAATATATTTCACTGTGGTTTTAATCAAGCAGAAAATAAGGCCCTCATATTCTAATAACTTCAATATGATCAGAAATAATACTCAAAAAATCTCATCTCCATCAAAACTTCAGAGGAACCCCAACACACTCATAGTGGTCCTGAAAGGGAACAGAATAAAGTATACTTTTTTTATTAATTCAGACATTTTCTGTGATTAAAATTGTAACTAATTTTCCTCTATAAAACCAATTTTGCTTCATCTGCAGTTACTCATGTGAGTGTTTCTTTGACAAAGGAAAAAATTGGGGGGGGTGTTCTGCATTGTGGTGCATGAGAGTGCATCTCTTCTGGCAACACTTGCTGCTCTATTGCAGACTACATCTGTTGCTCTGTTTTAAAAGTCTCTATTCTGCCCTTCCTCACATCCCTGCTGATTTTATTTTTTTTCCCCTCTGAAAAGAGAATAGTGCTACAGAATGCAATAGGTTAGGAATGCACCTATTCAGTACCACCTGTCCAGCTGATCTCATTTTTCTTTAATTGTATATCTAGACCCTCCAACTGAAAAAACAAAAATATCCTCAAAACTTAGGCCATTAGACATGCAAATGCTTATGCTGGTTTTGCAAGTAGGTTGACTAATAGGTTTGGGTTTTTTAAACTGGAAAAAGAACCAGCTGCTATTAAGACAGCTGGAAGACCAGTCCACCTTACTGATGTTGCCCATCTCCTTCTAATCCTACAGCTGACTTGTTCTATGGCCTTGGGCATGTCCCTTCCTCTCTCAGACTTCCAGATGCAGGGTCTCATTTAAGTTATTTTCATGAAATGAATTAATGCACACTAAGATGAGAATCTGATTTTTGCTGACTGTGAGGGAATGAATCACTAAGTGTGTTATATAGGGCTGCTGTAAGAACTCATTAGCAGGATGTTTTGAAAGGATGCTCTAGAGGAGCTAAATACTCTTGCGTTATGCTCAGGAATTATTATACCTTATAGACAGAAGTGCAATATCATACATCTGAATCTACACCAACCACTCATGCTTACTGTCTATCAGAGTGCTTTTCTTTTTCTACATAATGTATTATTTCAGTGGGAATTTGCATGTAGGAGTAATTTTTAAAATGTCAGTTTTCTAACCTGGAAAGAACCTTGTCTAGTGACAGAGCAGCGTAACAGCATGGTACAGCATCCTTTGGAAAGTGAGATAGTGGTGTCGCACAGCACAAAGAGTGGCCCCGTCCCCAGGGATATTGTTTTAACAACTGCCTGTTCCACACTAACTTCACTTAGGGGAATAATGTTTTTTTTACTGAAGTTTTCCCAGTACCCCCTTTTATTTTATATTCTGTCACCACAATATACAAGTAACTGGATATGACTTTAATAGACACTATCTATATAGTGGGCCAGGAAAATAACATTCAGTTCCTGACCAATGCAGATAAAACCATGTAGATGGACAGATGCGGTCTCAATTAAGTTAGAATATTTATGTTTAAATTCCCTTTCTTTTCATATTTGTTAAAGAGTAAGGGCTCTTGGATCTCTCTTTATTCAGATAAGCAAAATGAAGCAAGAAAAGCTATGTGGGCCATCTTGGTACCTAGATGTTCTCTGACAGAACCTTCACAGGATTCAGGGTCTTGCCTTGGGCAGCTTTGCAAGAGTGTAAAACGAGGAAAACATGCAGGGGACTACTGAACCCACAAAGAGATGGACCTTCAGAGTCTTTCTGTCTTTGAACACAGGCTAGAAGACATATACAGATGTGAACTATAAAGAGAGCAGAAAGCTGTTGCCACACAAGTACCTGGGAAGGGAGCAAGAGTGGAGAGCATGATGCAGTGTAAGCATCATACAGAATACGTTGGCTTTTTCTATAGGTAAATAAATTTTGTCATCAGTGGTGTTACAGCTGTGATGGTCTGAAGAGAGAAATGAGGCAAGGCTTGTAGGAAAAAGTCTCTGGTACAGTTTGTAAATACAGAGAAGCTTTCAGGTGTACGGACCTCTTCCTCACGCTTTGTTTACTTCTATAATGCACCATGACAAAGCAGATCCATCACCGACTCCAGCAAGGGCTGGAGCCCTGTGAGCTGCTGGCTGGCGGGGAAGATCCTCTTTACTGGGGCCACCTTGAACAAAACAAAGAGGAGTAAAGAGAGAGTGGATGGAGCAGGGGATTTCCATGCAAAAGGAAACTGAAGCTCTGTACTAGGAAAGATGATATAAGCTGGGATGTACACTTTATTAAAAACCCTTTTTTTTTCAATTTAAAAAAATCTTACAAGATGTCTCTTTACAGTGACTGTGTAGTTTAGTGGAGTTGGTTAGACATTCTATCACCTCATAACCATTTTATGTTTTGGGTTGGGAAATGCTATTTCCTGTTCCAAAAAATTACTGTTATCTTTTTCAATTATTAGCAAATCACTGCCTTACCATCACTTTCTCTCTCTGGCTTTTAAACAGGGCATTAGTTGCAAGCTACTGTAAAATGCAGGGGAAAACTTGCTGGCTCATAAAAACATTTGAAGTACTTTCTTCATGGTACAAGAGGGAAAATATTCTTATTCTGAACACATAACAGTTTTGATATATTATTAGACCTGAGATCACATTATGTTCATTCTCTCTCCTCTTTTTTTTTTTTTTTTTTGTTCAGATTTTGCTCAAGACCGTCACTTTATTGCAACTTTCAGAAGTGACTGGATGCTGCTTTCATTGAACTGCTCTCTCTAAATGGTCTATTTTGAATACTATCCTTCCTTTCGTTAGCAAGGTATTCAATACTACCTTTCCTTAATAACATGTTGAGGAAAAACGTTTTAACAGCAAAAGCTATTGGTCAGTGAGAACACAGCCATGGTTTTTAACCTGTTTCCATGTTCCATTAGAAAATGTTTTTATGAGAAAAAGGACTCTTACTCCTTTTTTCCCCCATCTTCTTTTTAAAGAACTAGTGCATTTTTAAGTATCTCTTAAATAAGTTTGTAATTTTGGCATCTTAAGGTGCCAGAGCAGAGAAATGAACCGTAAATGAGAAACATCAAAAGTAACTTGGAGAGAAATTTTTTTAATATTAAAGCGATGAATCACAGGCCAAATTAACAAGTAAAGGAATCCGCCTATAATGAAATCTTTTTTTCTAACATAACACTTCATTATAAAGGGAGTTTTTCTATAATAGTAGCAAGTGTAATTACATTTTTATATATAATTAGGACATTATTATCATTTCACCATATCAAAGTTCATTATAAGACATCTCCAATGCATTTTTCATAGAGCAAAAATAAAAAGAGAACAGGGGTCCTTCAATTAGACTAGTATAAGGACATCCACAGAGACTGAGGGAACCTGATCAAACAGCTTAGCCCAAAAGGGACCAGGTAGAAACTCATTGCTTCTGTGGCACAGGGAAGTTGTGTTTTTACATATCCTACTTGGTATTAATTATACTTTTCGCTCCTCTCATATTCCACTACATTGTTTGGGAGACAAAAATCCCTTTAAAGTTGTAATCCACCAGAACTGAATGTGGAAGATATGAAATCTCTGTATTCTATGAATCTGAGTCATGAGAGCTACTCTACCTTCTTGAGCACGTTGCTGTTATGCCCAAGAAGATAAACCTGTGTCACCAGAAGGACATGCAGATGGAATCTATGTAAAGTGATCCATTTTCTAGATTAATTTGAAAGCATTTGGGTTCTCTTTTTTTACTAATTTGAAAAACAATTTGACCCTTCCCTCTTTCAAAAATCCCTTTCTTCCTGAGTAGGGTGAGGATTAAGGAACTACTGAGAACTGGTACAAGAACAAACAAATCTCATGTTGATTATTAGTTTGTGTAGTCCTTGAGCACTGATAAAACTGTGAATAGTTTGATTATGCCCCACTTACTTTCCTACTCCTGACAGGGTTCATTATCTGATGCACCCATACATGTAAAACCCTGTACGCTTTTCTAATTGCCAGAAAATGTTTGTCCTCTTCCTCTTATAAAATGCACGTAAAGGTTCTCTGGTAGAGCCAAAGAATGGACATTGTTTAATTCTGAATTAGTGTTAGGCTGGGTGTATTACATCCCATTTATCTGTTGGTCTAAAAGCAGGAGATATGTAGGTTACCCCATTTCCTGCTGTGTTTGTGATTTATTTCTAGTGCCGTTTAAAAAACTGCAGTCATTTGCAAAGCTGGGAGTGAATCATAATGAGATCCTGAAAATGTGGCTTTGGACACTGCAGCTGTGTATGTGTTCTGGGATTTGGAAAGGGAACCACTGCGTGATGTTGGACTGTGGTATCTAGTGTTTGTCAGTGTAGATGTGTTCCTCCTCCAAGAATGTAATAATGTGGTAATGGTTGGACTAAATGACCTCTAAAGGTCCCTTCCAACCCAAAACATTCTGTGATTCTATGATATATAACGCTCACTGGCATGTAAGAACACATGCTGGTGAAACAGCTGGGTGAAACAGATTCTGAACAGGGCAGGTTTAGGCTAGACATTAGGAAAAACTTCTTCACCAAAAGAGTTGTCAGGCTCTGGAATGGGCTGCCCAGGGAGGTGGTCGAGTCCCCATCCCTGGAGTTATTTAAAAGAAGGATAGATGAGGTGCTTAGGGACATGGTTTAGTGGTGGGTTGGCAGGGTTAGGTTAAAGGTTGGACTTGATGATCTTAAAGGTCTTTTCCAACCAAAGCGGTTCTATGGTTCTAAGTACGGAAGTGCTTTGAGTCACTACAGGTAAAATGGTCTGTTCATCAGAGAGGTGCCTAACTCGGGTGCTTGCCTGCCCTCCAGGCTGACAGTACCTCAACTTGGTGATTAGGTTTGGGCAGTGGAATTGCCCACTTCAGGGAAGTTCAGAACAGCACAAGAGGTGCTTTTTACAGAAGGAACGCACACCGAAAAAAGGAGCTGCTTCCTCATAATCTCCGCCAGGCTGCTTACATGCTAGGAAAAATTCAAGCTATATTGAAAGTATTCTAAGTGAGGATGCCATTTCTAGAAAACAACCAAAAAACATGCACAACCAAAAATCACCCCTTTGTTTTAACACTGTATTCATGATAAAAGCAGATTTTTGTTAGAATAGACTGTGGCTACACAAATGACCTCTGCTGCCAAAGCATCACCTGCTTTAGTCAAAGCTCGCACCTCGCCACGCTGCTCCCTGACACCGCTGTGCCAGCAGAAGGCTGTAACGCAGACCAGCTCAGGGGTGAGGCAAGAGGGAAAATGTGTGGAAGCCCCACCCACCCAGGAACCAAAAATGTCTCGCTATGACTCTGTTCTAGAGATGGCCCGTATTCAATATATTTCTAATAACAACAAGCTGTTGTGTCAGGTTGATTTCTGCATGTGAGCTGAAGGTAATGCCTGGCTGTGTAAGAATTGTGGTGACCTTGAGTCTTACAGGCCTTAAAACATTCAGTGATTGCCAAAAGGTTGCTGATGGATTGCCTACTCAGATGGGAGTTTGCAGAGAGTTGACTCTAGTGTCTGGTGTTTTATTTTCCTCATCTCAATTGATACCTCTGGTTGTCAAGAAATACTTTTCAGTCCTGCGTTTTGGAGATCCCTTCCTATTCCATTCTGATCTGCAGGCTGTGGTAACACCGCATTGTGCTCTGAATCATGAGGGCTTGCCACGTTTTTCCCAGAAATATTAAAAGAACATACTGCTCTCTGCTGTCTGCTGCCACCTAGATCACCACTGACAATTCCTTTGTCATTCCTGGAATGACTTTCAGCATGGTGTAAGTTTTTTTGTGACCGCCTGTGTGTCAGGGTGTAAAATGTCACCCAAGTGGTACATGTCAGGCTTGGGGTGTTCCTTCACGCTGCACAGGCAGAGGTTGGAGGTGGAACGCCATCGCGCAGTGTCAACAACTGCAGCCCTTCTGCTCACCTGCAAGCTGCCAGGCAAAGGCATCAGTCCTGCACAACTGAGAACAAGCTCATTCCTTTTTTAGAGCAATAGCATAGCATGTGTAACATGCCTAAACGAAACCAGATGGCTGTTCCTATCCTTCTCTTGTTCATGTTTTCACTTTCTCCTTTCTCTTCCCTCCTAGCAACTTCCCATCTAGCTTGGGATTATCTCCTGTTTGCTTGTTTTCCTCTCCTCATTTCCTCTGGAATTCAAACCCTTCTATGTAACTGTCTATAGCCATCAATATTATCCTCCCTGGCTTTGCCAGTTGTTATAAAATGGGATAGTATTTGTTACAGGTCTGCCAGATCTTCTATAGGAACACAAGCATTGCTAAAAGATTTAAAACAGTAAGCTACCACTGGAGCTAAAAGTTCTCATCTAGTTTCCGTTACAAATACCACAGGCACAGGAGTTTCATTACAAATCATTGCATTTATTTTAATGGTTTCTGCATTGCTGAAGGGAAAG
>NW_009260413.1:2302827-2352844 GCF_000687185.1 Egretta garzetta | reverse complement strand
GGTTTATTTTAAATCTTACATTTTCACAGAGGTGGACTTCTCTGCTCAAGTGAAATCCTTATGAAATCACTGGGCCCTGCTGGAATAGTTGGGCTTCTCCCCAACTTTACTGGGATCTGTGAGGCAAGACATAAAACACAGAAAGGGCAAGGATAGACTAGACTAGACTAGGCTATTTCAGTTGGAAGGGACATACAACGATCATCTTGTCCAACTGCCTGACCAGTTCAGGGCTGAGCAAAAGTTAAAGCATTTTAAGGGCATTGCCCAAATGCCTTTTAAACACTGACAGGCTTGGGGCATTGACCACCTCTCCAGGAAGCCTGTTCCAGTGTTTGACCACCCACCCTCTCAGTAAAGAAATGTTTCCTGACGTCCAGTCTAAAGCTTCCCCTGGTGCAGCTTTGAACGATTCTAATGTGTCCTATCACTGGATACCAGGGAGAAGAGACCAGCACCTCCCTCTCCAATTCCCCTCCTCAGGAAGCTGTAGAGAGCAATGAGATGGCTCCTCAGCCTCCTTTTCTCCAAACTAGAAAAGGCCAAACTCCTCAGCCACTCCTCACAGGATGCTCCTTCCAGCCCTTTCACCAGCTTTGTTGCCCTCCTCTGGATGCATTCAAGGACCGTAACATCCTTAAATTGCGGGGCCCAGAACTGCACACAATACTTGAGGTGAGGCTGCACCAGCACTGAATACAGCAGGATAATCACTTCTTTTGACCGGCTGGTTATGCTGTGTTTGATGCACCCCAGGATGGGGTTTGCCCTCTTGGCTTCCAGGGCACACTGCTGGCTCATATTGAGCCTGATGTTGACCAATAACCCCAGATCCCTTTCTGTAGGGCAGCTCTCCAGCCACAATTTATACTTGTGCCCAGTGTTACTCTGTCCTAGGTGTAGAATCCAGCATTTCAAGTTGTTAAATTTCATCTCAATGTTCCAATCTATGTAGATCCCTCTGCAAGGCCTCTTGTCCCTCAAGAGAGTCAACAGAACCTCCCAGTTTCATATCATCAGCAAACTCACTAATGGTGTATAGGACAACAAAATCTGCAGACCACCCATATGCATATGTAGACAAGTGCTAAATGTAACCACACATCTCTACCAACCCCACAGTGGTCTTTGGGGCTTTCTGTAAACATTACAGCACAAATGACTTTTGAAGCGGGTCTAGAAGGAAACAAATGTGGGGACCTCGGCTTCAGGTTATGTTGCATCATTTAGTCTGACACAGGGGTTGCTCAAGGCCACTGTTAAGCTTTTAAATGCTGGCTGCTATTTCAAAAATACAGGGAGACCCTCTTCCTTATTTACCAAATCAGCAAAGAAAAAAATCATGAAAATATTACCTGCTACGTAGTGCTACATGAGTGAGGTTTGGATGACTTCAGAAATAAAAACCCAGTCAATCTACCGTATTTGCTAAGGGATGGCTTTTAACTGCTCAAGAAAAATTAAAGCATGTCACTTCATCCTTGCAGTACAAACCAGGTGAATCACCATTTTTAATGTATCATTGCACATACAGAGTCAGAAGTTACGCAGATTTCATATTTTATTAATTACAAGAATCTTAATTATTTTGCTGCACTCAGGAAAAAAAATGGTGACGTGGAAAACTCCCAAGCTTCCTAAACTCCTGCTGTGCCTTCTCTTCACAGCACTCTTCGCCTTGCAGAGCAGCTTCGCTCTTTGAAAAAATAAAATATTAATTTTTAGAGAGAGGAAAAAAAGGACATAAAAATGATTTGGTATAGAGCAAAAATGTGCGAAACCAACTATGAGAGGAGGAAGATGAGACTTCTGTAACATTGTGTTTATTTCCGAGAGATGTACCACAGCTGTTGGTTAGGGTCTGTCTGTGCTTTTGCAAGAGGAGAAGAGGCTCTGCCTGCAGTCGGGGAAGCTGAAGCCTAATAACAGCATCGCTGTAATGCAGATCCTGACTGCAGGGCCCGCTGCCCCTGGGCTCATCAAAGCACGGGCCATAGCTGCGGGAATTTGGGTTGGAGTGATCCATGCCCGATAAGCTCAGAGAATGAGGGAAGTAGGCTCTTGTCTATTTGAAAGACTGTAGATGTCCCCACAACCACTCATCACTTCAGAGACTGACTTTCAAAGTATTTATGCAGCAGCTGTTTGCCCTTTGGCCTTTTCTATAAAAGATTTTTTGCACGCACATAGATACGGGGTGGCAGCACTGTGAATTTCTGGTGCAGGAGTGCTGAGCTGGAGGAAATAAAAACTCTGAGACCTGGGTAAGGTGCTGACAGTCCAGTTTCTTGCACTGAAACTTTTAACACTTGGGCTTCTACCTGAAATAATTTAATTTGAGTTTAATTTTCTGTGATGCTGTGACGCAGATTTTCTTAGCTGTAGTTATGGGAGCCCAGCATCCTTCAGATGAAGAAGGAAGAGCAGGAAGAGGATGGCAGGAGGAGATATAGACCTGGATATCCCAAATGCAAGGGACTTAAAATGAAGACCACTAAGAAATATTTAGTCAAAACTTCTGTCTTGGTGTTGCCTCTCTGTAAAGTAAGGATGTTAATAGTTACAGGAGCTTTTCTGTTTTTGTTACTGTCTTCTTGCAGCAAAATAGATGTTTGCCTGCAGAGGAAAAGAATCATGTTAATAGGGTTGTGGTTTGTTTCATATTTTAAATTAACCTTTGTTTTCAAATGTGGGCTTCATGCCCATAAAAAAATGTTGCCATTTCACTCAAGTAAGCGGTTGCAACAGAAAGCATCATCTCCTTGGCACAGCGTCCACCTGCCCTTCTAGATGACTCCATTGGGTTGGTAACTGGGCTCTGGTACCATTGCCCTCACAGTAACCAGGACGGTGTAAGGCAAGACAGAGCCATACCTTCCTTGCGACCTGGGAAGGGCCCCGGTTCCAGCTCTGCAACGTGGCTCTCTTTCCTGCCCTGCCCCTCTGGTCCATGGTACGGACATGCTCAGGGTGAAGGTGAGCTTTTGGAGCAATAACCAGAGATCGTAAGAGTGGCCATGTTCTTTAGGAGTAACAGGAGCAGTAGTTTGGGTCTCCTCTCCTCTTGAGGGCTAGTTCTGTTTTGTTGGGACGGGGTTTGCTTGCCATTTGAAACTAATGAGATTAATAAATCAGGTTTTCTCACTGAATGAGAATATTGAGAGTTCTCTGCAAACTTAGGCAGGTATCAGTGATTTTATTTAACCTAGACCATATTCTGGAATTTTTCTTTATGGCCAAGAGTGTTAGAGGCATTTTATTTCAGCAGCAGGTGTGATTCTGCTGAACTCACAGAATTCATGCACCTTGGCTGGGAGTTACAGGCCTGTAGTTCTTCCTATAGCCACAACGCACGGTGTATCCTCAGGAGCTGCTGTTCTCTGTGCAGATATACACCCCTGCTCAGGGAGGGCAGGATGGACATGGACAAGGAGCAGTATAGTGCATCACTGTTTTGTCCACCTTTTTTTAAACCTAATTTCTGACACCAATTTCAGTCAATTAAATTTCTATTGTATTCTTTCTTTTACTAGCCTTGATCTTTAGACTGTCTCAAGATAGTGGTAAGAGACTTTTATTCTTTGGAGGAGAAGGCGGTACTTTTTAAAATCATTAAGGCCAGAGATACAAGGTTCTGGCTAGAACTTCCTCCACTGTTGGCATTCTCCTTTCCTAGGAGCAGGTTTCAGCATGAATGGTTTGTTTCGATAGTGACAGTAATGTGCTTCTAGCGACTGTTTCTTTTGGGGTCCCCTCTTCTTTCTGCTGCTGTCCAGTACAGCCAATCCTCTGCTGCCCAGCCAATGAGGCATTTCTCAGAAAATTCCCAAGCGTGCCGCAAATGTGCTGCTAATGGTAATATTGTATGAATCCTCACCCCGCTTTTGACCAGCTGAATCACTGCTCAACTGCAGGGTATGCGTTGCCTCAGTTATTATAATAGGACAAACAATCCATAAAATAAACACAGGAGAAGAAATAAAATCAGTCAAAGCAAAACACGCACCTTGGAACAAAGCTATTAAAAGATTACTGAGAGGTACTTCAAGGACTGTAACGTCTGTCAGACGTGTACTACGTGTAGTAGAAATGATTCAACTGATGCATTAAATGCTTTCTGTATAAGCAAGTGGAAAAACTCAGTGAAGAGACACAGCCCTTGAGTTGGGTAAGCAGCGTGACAGCTGGTGAAAACACTGACAAAATACATTTGCATAGAGCAATTCATTTATACAGGATAGTACCGAGATGAACTCAATAACAGCTGCCTGCAATTGAGGAAATAATATCTGAGTTGGCTGGCAAAAGCACAGACTGTCTCGCAACCAGGCAATTTTGTATTAAGCAAGCAATTCCTTACCCTAATCTCCAACACTACAGAGTAGAAATGGGTCGCTGAGAGAGACAATATGGATTAAATTTGCTGTAAATGAATATTAGTGCTGCCAGCCAAATATGCTAAGAGGAGTCCTTGAGGTAAATATCCGGGTGATCAGCATGTTCAGGTATAGTAATTTGAAGTTAGCAGAAACTCAAGGTAGATCATGTCTACAACATCCTTTTGCTTCTTAAGAGCAAGCTAGGGAAGCATAACTAACTAAAATAAGGGAAAAACAAGAGAAGCAGTGACTGCCAGCAGTGTTATGTAGGGATCACTGCCTGTTAGGAGTACACCTTGAACCTGGAAAGGCTAAAGCAATGCGACAGCTGCCCGCACCTGAAGTATGTCACCTTCCTAGCGAGGAAGGAGAGACTTAAGAGACCATCGGTATCTGTCAGTTTGCTGAACTAAATTGCTTCCAAGCCTTTAAGGTGTCAGTTGAACAAAGATGCAGTGCAGCCATAACTGCTTCAGCTTGGCGTATCCAGTACGTAACTCCAGGAGCAAGTGACCAGCTGTTTAACGTACAAATGCTAAATTCAGAAAGGAGGGACAAACAAATAATTTGATGCCAATGGGACTGTGTCTGCGCCATTGCTTCTCCAAAAAGGACACCAGGTAGCTTTCAGATCAAACCTAATGTTATCAATGGAATGCCCATTATGAAAGTCATAATTCGGCTTTTCAAATGCAAAATTTGGCCAGTTCAGTTTTGCAATTTGAAGGCTACGAATCAATTTGAAAATTAGCATGACTACCCAGAACTTTTCTTAAAACCAGTAGGAGTGGCTTCAAAATGCTTTCAATGAATGCAGCTAAAATATCCGTGTTATTTTTATGCCACTAATATGCCCTAACTTAGATTAATCCCAACAAGTAAAAGATTATGGGATATATGCAACCTTGAGAACAGCAGAATTATAATATTGTAATAGAATATATCTGAAATTTTCAACCTGCAAGAAATAGAAAAATGTGTAAAGCCTCCAAATCTATCAACCAGACTAGTTATGAGGCAGTTTTAAGGGAGGCTGAAAACATTCAAAGATGTAAACAGGAGGAAACAACTAAACTTTTGTCCTTCTGTCAGTCTGGCCAGATGTCAGGAGCAAAGGACCCCATGTATGTGGCAAGTTCAAAGAATAAGATCCTCTATACCAGTAATTCCTTGTAATACCTGGGTCATCAAAAACCTGAGCTGTGAAGAATAAGAACAGCTCTCAGGTAGAAGTGTGAGCGCTCAGAGGAGGCAGGGTTACCACAGGCTGGCCAAACATCATGCAGGTTAGCCGCGACCTGAGAAGGGAACTTTCCCATTAGCAAAGAAAAAACTGCCAAATCTGTATTTCCTTCTGGTGTCCAATGCATAAGGCAAATATGAGAGCAGAAAAAATAAGAAACCAGGCACAAATTGCATGAGATGTTGTGTCAAAAAAGGAGGTCTGGACAGATTATTCCATGGTCTGGACAAATTATTCTATGGTCTATTTGCAGCCTTGCATTAAATAAGAAATGTTTGGTTCTCAACTGTAAAACTGTTTGTGTACTTCTAATTGTAACTGTAGATTTCTAATTATCATCAACCATGGAGCCGAGCTGACGTTTCCTAATTACTTTTTTTCCCCAGTTATCTGAACAAGTGTGGCAGTGCTGTTTAGATTAGGTTTGTTCTGTTTCACCAGGATATTTTAGAACAATGTGATTATGCATGGTTGCACCTAGCTACTACTATCATGACAAGTACAGAAGTTAAATTATGAAGCAAACGTAAGCTTTGAAGAAATTTTTATTTAATCTGTATTCCCCTGTTTCATCTGCTCATCCATCCAGCACAATCTGCATCATTATTAACCACACCATATTTCTAAAAAAAGAGTATAAAAAGTAAGACATCTGTGTTATAGCATTAATATATTCAAAGGTTTTTACTTTCATCTTCCAGGCATTAACACTGTGTAAGTGCAATGTAGGCGCAACTTACAGCATCGATGAGATACCACAAGAAAAACGTACTAAGTGGCAAAAAAGAAGGAAAAAAAGATACAAGTAGACCGAGTATTATGTAAAAAGACGACTTTTATTCACAAATAGAGCACTTTCGCGTATTGTTCCTATATACCTTTATTTCTAATTGCTACCACAATTTTTAAGGCACTGAGGCAAGCCTCCAGCAGTGTGCTGAAGGTGTGTTTGTGCTGTTATGCCCTCTGGCTTTGCTGCCAGCCTATTCCCTTAGATCAGAGCCAGAAGGCAGACTGTTTTCGAATACCGATCACCTCACCCGGACCTAATCCTTTGAGTTCTCTTTGGCATCTATTCCTTCTGCCAGTTTCCTCTTCTGTTCCTCTCTTTTCTTCTGAAGTTGACAACAAAGACATCCTCAGGGCCCTCCTTGATGTAAGACCACTCTTGATGTTGTTACAGTGTGGGTTTTTTTTGTACCCTAAAGTTGTGCTACTTTTATATTCAGCTAGCACAATATTTGCACACCAGAAGATAAAGAAAATGAGAATATGTTACACAGAATGATAGTTTCTTTTTTATTTGTACACCTTGGTCCTTTCAGTTGGAAACCTTTTTTCTTTTTCTGTCATTCATCTACATACCTGATCAAGAACCTAAAGGTATCTTTTTACAGGCTGTGCTGCTTATATACCTTAAATTGGCCTGACCTGCCACTTTTAATTTTAAAAAGATGGCTGTATGGGATGTGGATGAATATGGAATTTCTATGAAGCACAAAACTTTTGAACAGTTCCTGTCCTCTGTGATAGTGAGTTTTAAAAGGGAAATCTCCAAAGAGCTAATTAGTAGACAAGTAGAGCTCAGGCTGAACAAAGCTGAAAAGATAGCAGATAACTAAAAGGACCTGGCCATAGCTGACAAAAATCAAAGCACTGACAGAGAGCTGGCAGTAACCTTGGGCTGCTAACTGACAGGGACAATAAAAAAAGCCTCTGAGTGTGGCAGAGAGTGACAGCCACAACCACAGGCTCTCTGAAGAGCCTGAAACCTCCACCAAAAGGAAGATACTATCTTCTGCCTGGCAGCACCATACTCTTTTCCCTCCCATTCCAAATTGGGGAAATTGGAGCTTGTCTAAATAATTCTGCTGGATGAATGTGAACTGAGAATGGAAACATCCAAGACTGGCGTGCAAGGTTTAGTGGCAAACCTATGGTCTGAGGGGACACGTCTGCAAAAATGTAAGTTTGATTGGGGTTCACTGAAGGTTTCCTTTGCTTACCCTGACGCTTTTGCTGGAGCAGCCACATAGCTGCTTGACTCTTAGTCTCTGCAAACCTTCACAAGATAAACATATAGCACAAACTATGACAGACATTTAGTCACCATGAGCTATAAAATGGAAAACAAAATTAGCTTCTCTGCAGTTGGAGGGGCAGGGGAGATGCTTGTTGCTTCAACATCTTCATAGAGGAAAATGTGCTTGATCTGATTTTAGAAGTATCTTAAATTTCACTTAATAATTGTGGCAATTCTTTATATTCGTATATCCTCGCTGATGATAAACATTTGTACGTTGTGATGAACAACCTGTGAAGCCCTGTTCAGCAAGTAAGCATTCACGAACTAAGATACTCAGGAAATGTCCACATGTAGCAGGTAACATATTGGACCAGCAACCTTGCAAATGAGTTACGCAAAAAAGCCATGGAGGTTGCTTCATAAAACAGTAGAGGTCGTAACTGCAGGGAAACTAAGGCTGCAGAATGCAGAGAGCATGGATGAAGTGGTATCACCATTCCTGAAATCACCTTGGCAAGAGTTTGGGTGTTGCTTTGGGGCATATTCATGGTAAGACAAAGATTCTAAAACTTGATTTTCCTATCTCAGTGTTTTACCTGCAACCATTTAATCTTCTTTCATATAGTGAAACAGGGACCAACCTTTTCCAGAGGTGGCAAATTGCTTTTATCCTACAAACTATAGTGAGCAATCCCCATGAGCCCGAGAAAACTGTAACACAGTTACTTGGGAAATCTGTCATGTTTTGTGGAAGGGATGGAGATGATTTTAAGGTTAAAAGAGAGCTGAAATTTTCTTTATACTCTCCAGAAAATCTTGACAGCACTTAATAATCCTTGGTTTACCCAGTTCTAAACCAGTCACTGTGCCTCACTGTCTTGGATATGTGTGTTTAACTTGATCTTTTAGCTAAGTGGTCAGTTCTGAAATGTCTGAAATTTGAAGCATTAAATAAGGGTTAGAAGTAATATCTGCACAAGACATGCAAGGAAAATTTGTATACCTCAGTATTATTATTCCAATTTGCTTAAAAGCTTAAAAACGTCTAAGTCCAGTTTTCAAAATTAACACTGCTGTTTAATAGTTTCCATCTACGTGCAAGCCAGACCAAATCCAAAATCTTATAGAAATTGGCCTGCAGCTTCTAAGTATCATAAAAGACATAACCTTTTGTTTCATTTACACCTGTAAAGACTCAAGACTGTGAAATTCTTTTATTTAGAAATTGTAATTCTAAACCAGAACACACAAAGGCTGCTTAAGAGACCCTCCGTGTGGCAGGACAGTTACACACAACAGGGTATCCTGCAGACAGCCGTAGTTCACACTTGCAGTCAGAGCCATGCTCAACATGAGAATCTTGATTAAAAAAACTATCATGGGATCCTTTGGATGTTAATGGTTTTAAAAACTTCATTCATCCTATTTGCCACCTATTTTCATTCTCTTTTTCCTATGACCAATATTTTCCTATGACCATAGCCTTTGGCTATGCTTCATTTCTTCTTCTTCTAAGCCCTGTTCTTCATTCTCAGTCTTTGTCCTGTCCTGTCCCCCTAAGATTTCTTTTTCCCCTCTTTCATGCTGCATGTCTTACAGTCTCTTTTTAAGCCTTTGATTCTTCTTCATGGCTCCCACTTCCTTGTCCACAGGTGTTCCTCAGTCCTTGCCTACATAAATTGCACCCCCTGCACAGGACGCATTTCCTTCTCCCTTCCCTCAGAAAGCAATTTTACTCTTCCAAGTATTTGTACTTTATTCATTTTATGACCCAACTCTGTAAACACATATGAACCAGAATGACACAAAAGGCCCAATAGAACATGGCCGCTTCAGGCCTTTTCTTGCTTATTCTTCTTCAGTGACATTTGCTCTGACCATTTTTCCTCTCCTTTCTTTCTCAAACTGCAGTGTTCTCTACTGCATTGTATTAGCAACTGCCCCCACTTAAAAAAAAGTTCACAGCTTCATCCTCTGTTCTTACACTGATATAGCTGAAGAGAAAAGCTTTTAAAATCTGCTTTTGTTAATCTTAGTGATTTAATTCCTCATTGGCTAAGCGGCTGGTACAGGTTAACATACTAACGCATATATATACCAAAACCATCATAAACTGGTTTTGGAAGGTAACATTATACTGCATTACACTCAATGCATTCCAAATGAATCCAGTTTAGAAGGGTAACATTCATTTCTGGTAGCAACAGAAACAAAATTGGACCAGTTTAACTGAGATTGACATTAATGTATCACTGAGCAGTTAGTTATATCACATGAATGGGATATTAGAAATTCAAGAATCATTTGTTATGCTTTTAGTACAAATTTGCCTGACGTAAGTGAGATAGAGATAAATAGTCAGTCACAAAGACGTCATTTGGTCTCTTGGGGCTATATTGATGATTCCTGCTAAGAAACTCTAGCAGCAGTTTACCATGCAATAAAATGTGGAACTGGGCATCCACAGTTTTTGTAGGGGTCTTTCATGATTGGTTCCTCACTTTTTAATAGTGATTTTTATGAGGATTGTGTGTGTGTGTTCTGGCAGAGGAAACTCCATTGAGAAACTTTGGACTCTCCTCCACTGAACTGACATTAAAAGAAATGTCATAAGGAAAAGATGAGTTCAGCTTTGTTTCTACTTCCAGCGGAAGGAGAAGAGCTGTAGGTAATGAGGCTTTATTTTGAGTGTTACTCAGATATATCTCTACTTTGCTTTTCTCGGAACTACCTTGCACAGCCCTTCTGGGTGTCAGTATACTCACAGTTCCAGTAATTACCTTCAAATTGCTGATACTTAAAAAAAAAAAGTTAAAGTTTATTATTTGCGTTATCATATTTTACTTTTATAGGTTGTTTCTGTATTGTTTTATTATGTTGAATTGTTCACAATCTTTTGTCCCTGAGGTATGGGAGAATTTAGTAGCAAATTTAGAAATGCTGCTTTCTTGTTCTGGTCCAAGACAAAAATCAGAAATGCCAGAATTTTCTCTTGGGCAAATATCCTGTCTTCCAATTCACCCAAACGTTGGCATTAACCTGTGCTCAGGCTGTGTTTTCTTTCTCAAGTACAGTTTTGTGTCTCTGGATCTTGTGGACAACACTTGTGTTCAGCAAGTTTTTCCGATACTTAGAGCCCGTGGACAGGATTTGCTTATCTACAGCAGTATGGCAATCAGCAGTTGCTCCTACAGCAGACAGGCTTCCTTTCTTTAAACAAAAGTATCCACTATTCGGGAGATGCTGAATGAATGCAGTACCCATTTAGAAATGTCCAAATCATAGAATCATTTAGGTTGGAAAAGACCTTTAAGATCATCAAGTCCAACCATTAACCTAACACTGCCATCCCACCACTAAACCATATGCCTAAGCACCTTGTCTACCCGTCTTTTAAATACCCCCAGGGATAGGGACTCAATGCGTACTACAGATCAGCTCTTTTTATTTATTGTACCCTTACTGTCACGATACGAGTCTTCCTGTTTAGCTTTTACCCAGGTCTGTACAGTGGAAGTGTGTCCTCTCTGAGCCTCTCTGTGCCTACAGAACCCGTTGGCATTGATGAATAACTAGATGCGGCTGCGAGGACTTGGGCCTCATGGGCCTCATCTTACTCTTCTGAAACTAGTTCTACATCCCAGCGATGTAAATGAAGGCGCCCCTCATACAGCAGTGAGAAGCAAGAGCCGCTATGTGCTTGAAGTGCCTTTTCTTTTAATATGCACATTCCTTGAACGCTGCCTGAAATGACCAACAGCAGAATGTAAAAATAAAAGCTGAAGCTTCTTCTGCCAACGCAATCCCAAATCATCGGTTCCAGAAGGAATATTCACTGAAGAAACATAGTCACAAAATTAAATTAATATGAACACTGCCAACACAGCCTCAATGAGAAAACACGGAAAAATCTAAAAATCTCTTTTCTCCTAGTCATACTACACTGCACATCCTTCTGTAGTTTTCTTTCTTTTCAAGTATAATAAAGCTACCAGGCACTGCATGCATACTTTGGTCCAGCATACAGAGATTTTTTAGAGCTAGGGGTATCTTTAAGCAACAGCTACAAAGGATTATTTTGCGTATATCTGGTTTGTGAGAACTGTGTCTGAAAAATGAATAGAAATTTTTCTCTTCTTATTATAATTTCAAAGTAGTTTGTGTTGCATTAGTTGAACGGGATGTTTTTTAATCTTTTCCTTAAAATATTTGCTTTCTTCTTCAACAAAAAAAATTATTTTAAAAAAATCTTTTATTTAAATGAAAATCAATAAAACCCATGTTGAAGCTATTGCTGCTAAGTGCATTTTAGAGACACAACGAACACTCTAATGGTGGTTAGAGGTTTTGGGTTTTACTATGAGGAAATGGCTTCTGGTAAAATATGTCTGATGGAAAAGACATATTTCTGCTGGAAATGTGCGCAAAGTAGGATTTTGGCTATTTTTGATGGACAAGTAATAATATCAAGAGCCAAGAATCTTTTCTTCACACATTTATTTGGCAAAGAAAAACACGAATTTTCCTTTCAGAGATTCATCTCCACCCTGTAATGCATTCAAGACGAGATAAATCTGATGCCTCTTCATGTAGTACAGGATGTGCTTGCTTGCTTGCTGTGGTGGGATTGCTCACAGGGCAGCTTGCAGTTGCTTCCAGATTGTTTCCAAATACATGAGTTTTATGGTTTGAGTTACTGATTAAAGGTCACTTCTCTATTTGTATTCTACTTTGACACTTCAGATGAGATGAAATTCTTGAATTATAAAGCTATTTAGGCAGCTACGAATTGTGCTGAGCGGTGAGAGCTCAAAGTTCAGCTCCCTGCTGACTAAAAAAGCCCCAGATTGTTCCCCCAGAAGCTTCAAGGGCTGATCTTTTTGAAGAGACTTTGTTGAGCCCATAAACTGCATTTTTGGAGGAGTCTTTTAATTGACAGTGGCTCTATTAGTCTAATGTATTTTAATACCGTACATGCTTTTAGTCTCATAAGCATATTTTATAAATCAAAAGGGAGATGCGCTATTGTATATAATGCAGTCAAAGAGAATATTAACGCTATTTAAAAGAACAAAATATACAGCATATGGCAGTAAGTATGAAATAAAAATGGGATTACATAGTAACCTCGTCACATTAAAAATGTTACTCATTCACATGAAAAAGTGTTAATTGCATTGAAGTGTAAACTACAATTAATTATCAACATTTCTGTTCACTGTTTGCAGAAAAATGATTCCCAAAATGGATCTGGCCTAGTGACACTCACATACCTGTGCCTGATGATTTTAAATGACACTTCTGATCTCGGGTCACGACAGCCTCATGGGGCAGTGCACTGAACCACTTACAGGAACCAGGGCTCTTGCTGTGCTGGGCTTCTATCTCTTTGCCTTCCCGAACCATTCATCAGATGAAAATTGATGTCAGGGTGACAAATAGCGTAGGCAAAATGATCCTCAAATCAAATCTTTTAAGTCCATTTTGTGTGTTTCCACTAAAAAGTTTCACTCAATTTCTTAAATATTGTCCCAACAGAAGTTTCTAGCATACATTTCATTACTGGGGGGCAGGGAGGAGGGGGAGGGAGGAGGGAGGCAGTCAGAGGCCCTTCTTACTCCAAATAGCCATCAGAAAGATGTTTGCCAGAATTTCAGTGAACGCATCAGTTGTTAACATAACTGTTCAGTAGCATGGCTGCAGATTAGCTGAGCTGAAGTTCCAGTTGCCTTTCCTTGCTTTCCCCAAATTACCCCACATGTACGAAGAAAACACAGGAGAGTAATTCATGCAAGTGCTTGCTTTACTCCAGTGCAAGGGAGACAAAAATATGTTCTGAACAGTACAATTCTACACTTATTTGGTATTACCGCGCTTGGATGCAGAAGCCAGAAGTGTTAACTTGACTCTGTTGCTATGTAACCCTAAAACATTGTGTTGCTTCTGCATAGCAATTTTCGGTGTGCTTAGTCTCATGGCAATGTAAAATCTTTTAAATACCTCATACGTCAGATAGAAAAAGCCAGCAGTTAAAGTACCAAAGCTGTACAATATTACATGTTGCTTTTAAAAGTTAGTTATTGCTTTTCTTTACAACTGTAAAGTGCATGCTAAGGAAAACTACACTCACTTGACTGTAGTTACCTGTTGCTAGCTGCTCCATTTTAGTGGGAAAGAAAATAAACTTGCTGCAGCTTTTTAGTCATCTCCTGGCTCTTACAAAGACAAGAAAAAAATCTATTTAGATTGAGCAGAAAGCAATAGGGAATACAGAACTTCCAGTTCACTTTTTTTCCTATGTTTTTTTATTAACATTTATTATAAAGGTGATGTTTATATATTCTGATACTTTTTGATCTTCAAAGTTAAGCTTTCAATAGGCATAGGCCTACAAACATAAAAAAATGACACACATATTAGGGTGGGGTTTTTTTTCCTTTTTAAAAGTGTCTGTTCTATTTCAGTTAGGCTAACTCAAAGAGTAACTTGAATTAAATCTGGAAAGGCACCCCAGCTAGGCAGAACACTTCTCAATCTTTAGGAGTGTATGAATTATGATAGCCTTTGGCTAACCATTTCACAAGATTTAGAGCCATTGCATATTCAGTTGTTGATTGTCAACCTCATCAGAGGATAGAAAGACCAACGTGATGAAAGAATCTGCTGTTCTCAGTGGCTTTTCTCAACTACCCTCAAAAACCAGCCTCACAGTAAGAACAGTCAGAAAAAACACAGAAGAACTAAGCCCAGCCACTGAAAATGCCTTCAGTGAGAGCTGTTTGCATCTTTCTAAGAACCAGACAAAAGGTCTGCTCCAAGCAACCCTGTCTACCACTCAGAACATCTCATATGATATAAAATTTACACAGCATAAAGTCTAGACCACCAAAAGAAGATAGGCTGGTTCTCATCATAGGTGTGTTACGGTGCTCATCTGTCTGTCAATAGTGACACAAGAGAATTAGGCCCAAAATACTGACTTAAATGTTCTGCCCTCCACTAAGATAGTGGATATCCCATTAATCCGCCAGATAATTTAAACAAACAAATAGGTGTTAATTTTCCAGTAATTTTGTTTATATTTACCATAGGGAATTCATCAGCAGTTTAATGGTCAGTATTAAAACCTGGATTATAATTTGAAGATTTAGAACAAAAAGACGGTACTTACAAAGTCTTAAAACTTGCCTGGGAGGACAACCATGCCAATGAGCTAATACGGTAAATTTATAAACATGTAGATATTATCATATGCTGTAATGAATACGGCAACACAGTAATTCCCTAAAATAATGATTTTGCAGCCAGGTTATGCTTTATTTACAGACTTGCCATTTGTTTTGAAAAATCACTACCTGTTTCTTATTTTAATTAGTCACAATCTCCAGAATCCAATGAAGGGTACTAGCAGCACTAGACAAGAGAAGCCTCTTTTTACCCACAAATAATCCAACACAGGTTGCTTCACAGCCATCAAACACTACTTCTCCAGCTCCATCCTTTCAATAGATCTACAAATCCTTAGTGATAGTTGCAGGCTATGGAAGGCAGAGACACCCTGGCACCTGCCACTCTTAAAGCTGTTGAGTGGAAAATCACTCTTCCATCAATCCCTAAGTATTCCAGAAATCACCTGTCCCCCAAAAAATCAACCTCAATACAGACACCCCAAAATGTATGAAATTTAAGATAAACTATTAAAGATATGTAAAACAAAAAGTGTAATATAAATGTAAGACAAATTGTTCTTCTCTTTATATAATGATGGAGGCATTATTAATTCAATTACCAAATTTATATCTTTTCAGTTAGCAATTTTGTGTGATATGCTGTTAAACCTTCTACCAAGATCAGGGAATTCAGGCTCTGCCCGAGTTCTATCATAGCCCTTCGGTATGAGATAGAGTAAATTGTTTTCTTCTACTTCAGTTCTCCATTGATAAATGAGGATAACAGCGCATTTCCTGACAGATGGATGTTGGTGAAAATTTACTGATAAGCCTGGTACTCACAGGCTAAAAGCACGTACTTTAAAAAATGTCTCCTTTCTTTGCTAGTGTTGATCATCCTGGGAAATGGGTAAGTAACAGATGGTTTCTTGACAGTATGGAGGTGGGAATGACTTTTTTTTTTCTTTTTGAGAGAGTTCTAGAAAAATGTAAACTGGGGAGCAGGGGAGATTCTGATCGGCAAATAAGACTTGTGAAAACAATAGTTATTACGAAGTGAATGGTAAATATAAACATTTAAAGGAAAACTGAGGCCAGCTGCTTTCCTAAAATTAATCTGTGCTTTTTAATACCAACTACACATTGGTCTGAGCGATTTATGCTAAAATAAATAACAATAAAATTGCACAAGTAATTAACTATTACTCTGATCTAAATAATACTGTAGATGCAACTAAAGATAATTTGGGACGCAGCTAAAGCGACTCTTGGGGCTGCCTTATTAGTAATAAATGAACAAAAGGAGGGAAATCATAACAGGCTGTTGGAAGAACATCAGTTCAGTAAAATGGACGTGAACCTAATGGAGATGTCAGCATTTCAGAGTTATTTTCAAAAAGGAAGGCTATTAAAACTGCTTTCGCCAATAAAATCAAACAGTGGTGCCCTCTTGTAAACCAGACAGATTACTTGCACATGTGCCGAGAACGCACTGAGATAAGGAACTGACCAGAACAGAATAAGGGGAGTTTGATGTTTCTTGTTTTGTATACTGCAAAGGTGCTTGTGTGTTATTCGTAAACAATTATGTTCAACATAGTTACTTTAAACGGCCAAGCCTAGATTTCTCAAGCACAACAGTACCAGGTGTACCATTATAGGAGAAGGAAGAAAAAAGATAAAAATAAGTAAATTAAATTAATGGTTCCATTCATGTGTACTTATTTGTTCTGTGTAGCCTGCTGGCCTCATTCAGTGAAAGGTGTTGCCCAGACTTAGTAAATACCTTGGGATACAGGCATAATTGATTCTATTAAAAATACTAACATCTAGTTCCCTAATATGTTCTTATATGTTCACAAATAAAATGAAAGTTATTATCCAAGTCTTACAGATGAGGAAACTAAGACACTGCATGTTACGCGAATAGACTAAGTATGATCTGCAAGCTAGTGACAGAGGCCACCAGAGTCAGGAATGGAAATGCTATTGCCCCTGGGTCGTGTTGATTCCTCTTAGGCAAGGGCTGCATATATGAGATAAGTCAAATGCCTTTTTTTGTAATGTACAGGATTAGCTGCTTAGCAGAAAAACTGATTTATAGTTTAGATATATAGAACAAAAGTGAGCAAAAATGCTCATTGGCTCAAGTGGGTCATGATCAAGCCATGTAATAATAACTAACGTATGTATTGTGTATGAAAACAAACTATCTGGAACCTCAGATCACAGAAATTTGTTACCAGGAAAGATATATTAGGTTATCCATTGCCTCCTGCCTGGTTATGACTCTTTACTACAAAAGAGGTTCCTTTTTTTTCACTTTGTTAGCAGGTCCAAAGGCTCTCTTCCTCAGTGCCTTCACTTCTCACCCTCCATCTCAGCTCTAGTTCCATCTTGAACGTCCCGTCTGTGCCTTCATACACTTCTCCCTGCATCAGAAAAACCCCAAAAGACACAGCACCAAGCCTGCGCGCTGAACAGACAGAGCAGCCAGTCTGAAAACACCATGGGCAGCCCAATGCATTTAGAGTACTTAGACATTCATAGGGTTTGAATGTACTGAGCTGCTGTTTTATTAACAATAGTTTCTACTGGAAGACTTATACATACACCTTTCCAGAAAATGCTCTCACAAATTTAGCTGATATACTGTATGCATCTTGTATTAACTTTCTTTGCTAACTTCACTGACCTTCACAATAACAGACTACCTCATACTGAAGCAAAAACATTTCATATCTCTTTTTCTAATTTACTGCTACTATTACTTCAAACAATTAACTTCTACTCACTTGTTCCTCTCAACTTACCAATAGAAAATAAAATAATACTGAAACAAGATATTAATTAAGCAATGAAGCTCGGGTGGGGCTGGAGCTAGAATTTTGTTCAAGTTGGGAACTGAGGTTTTAGTCTACAGCATTACAGAAAAGGCTAACTGCAAGTTTAGACCCAGCATAAAAACTTGGCATAGTGTGGTTCACATGACTTCCCAGGGAACGATGTAACAATCTATTCTCATTCATTAGATGTAGTTCACAGAATTTATCCAAATGCAAAGAATTGGCAGGAACTGGAATATTGTTTTTCCCCTTTTCTGTTTATACATTTGCTTTTTAAATGCAGAAAGGGAGATTAGATGCAGAATTTTAAGAGACAATTTTCCCAATCTCTTGTCCAAATTTATCAATGAAGAGTCATCTGTTAAGATGGTTAATTTGTTAAAGAGGAAGGAAAGCAACTCTTCCACATCCTTTTTTTTTCATTCTGGAGGGAAGATGTCTCCCTTGCAGGTGTCTCTTCAGAACAGTTTATTTCTAGTGATTGTAGTCAGTATTTCCCTTACACGCCTTTATTTAGTCATTTTATTTCAATTAATGACCCCACCTCCAGAGCTGAGTATCACAGAAGTGTCATTAAGTTTGCAGGATAAAGCAGCCTCGCTGCACTTGGAACTAAGAAAAGCCAAGCGTACGTCAGTCGTCCTACAAGCTCTGGTGCCATTTGCAGCATTTCATCCCTCTGTTTAGTTGCGTGCCTTGCTAGGGCAGCAGATCAGGTTCTGGGACTGTTTCTCAGCTGCCTAGTTTCCCAGGCTGGCATATTATCTTAAAAGGCTGATGTGAAAACTTTTATGTGAAGATGTTGACCTGTAAACTGATGCCCACCAAAATGTTTTATTCTGCTACCCATTTGCTGAAGTATTAAACCAAAAGCAGAAAGCTAAAAGAATAAGAAGAAGCAACCCATCACAGTCTAATTTGCCATAAGTTATCTGTTGGAGCCCCTCCAAGAGAATTGGGGGTATCTGCGTGACCGAAAGGTTCTCAGGGAGGGGCTGATCAGGGCAGTCGTGTCTCCACTGGCAAAGAAAATTATTTTACTGATGAGAAACAGAAGATCATGGCAGGTGGAGTGATAATGCTTAGATATTTTGTTTTCAGAGAGATTTTTGATTCTGAACAGCTACCAGAATGATTTATATGGAAGTGATACCAGAAGAACTTACTAGGAAGGATAAATAAAACACCAACAGAATGACATCAAAATAGAGTAATAAGATTAATTTCAGGTTAGTGAATGAGAATGATGTCTGGAGAAGATCTAAGCAAGAATTAGGGGAGGTCTATGAAAAATTATGGTATGTTGTTATAATGATGGAAACAGCACAGCAAATTACATCTGGAATACCTGTCACTTCCTGACTTCTCCTGTGCACATGACCTAGGAGAAGATGGAGGAATTATGCTGAACAAGAAATAAGTGTTCCATGTGTTGAATTACTAGTTGAGTTTCTAGTAATAGGAAGAACATTCTCTGACAGAAGAAAGTGGGAACAAGTTGTGAGATCTGCCAAGGTCTTTTCAGGGTATTCAGTGACACAGACCAGTACAGCAGAAATGAGGCCTCCATATTGTGTATTTACTGCTATGTATTGCTCTTGACAGTAAAATTCTTGTTCTTTAACCACAGTATCTGTAGACTAAGGAACATATTGTCTGACGGTTTCACAGTTGTCTTCACACACCTCTCATTTTCTGTTCACAAAAAAGTTAAGGGAACTTTAAAGGGAACAGTAGCACACACAAATACTTACACATGTATGTTCATGCGTGTTTTGCTTGTCTTTTGCCTTGACTGCTTGCCTAATTTTCAGCCTCTTGATATAGGAATTATTTCCTTTCTTCCCTAAAGCATTTATATACTGAATCATTTTTACAGTCATTCTTGTCCTGCAGATTACCTGCAGGCAGTTTGTTAAAGTATTTCACTGTTTTTCTGTGGACATTGAGTGTGATCATATGCTTACTATTTCTTAGTTGACCGGGAATAATTTGTAGCCAAGTTTCTGGTGTAAATACAAATATTTAGGAGTCTGCTACCTGTTGTGAAAGTTCCTACCAGAACACACATGGAACTAAATTCCTCAGCCGAAAAGGGTGGTAAAAACAGTTGGAACAGTCAGATTTTATTTTTTGCAAGCATAAATGACTTTTCAAAGTTGCTTACACTTATTCCTTTAACCACCTGGATAGTGCCTTCCAGTGTAATTGGAAGAAAATGAACATGCCATCTGACCATGTTCCTCTGAAAGATTAGATTCGTAATGGAACGTAGCATTTCAAGGAGCCTGCACCTGCTGGAACATTGCAATTTCATTTCACTACATCTGAAGTCTTACTTGAGTATAACCCAACATACAGCCTTCAGCAATCTCAGACCAGTCAAAATAGGGCCAAGCAACAGTTGATCCTAAGTGACCAGTTAAAGAACACTTATATTTAACAAGTTTGTGTGATTAGCACATGAAAAATGAGCTTAGGGAATTCAGCAGCACAGTGGACAAAAATGGGAATCCCTCTGAGATTTTCATTATTTGGAAAAGTAACAAGGCTACTCAAATGAAGAAATGAAATTCTTCTTTGGAGTCCACAAATTCACATAAAACGATCCCTTTTTCACTCTCCATTTGGACGACAGGATAGCGCAGAAGAAACAAGAATGTTTGCCTGATGGGCTATATGTTTTTATTCACGCGTATCCAGAAATAATGGAACAAGTCCCTCCAACTTTCAAAAAGTAATTTTCATCCAACAGAGACCTAAACTATGAAAATTTCACCTGGCAGAAATTTTCAGAGTTATAGGCTGCTGAAAACAGAGGTAGCATGGAAAACGTCACACAACCTGAACAGTAGAGATTTTCTCTCCTACTGTAATATGTTACAGTATAATTTATTCATGCTCCAAAGTACATTAGATAAAAGTAATTCTTAGGGCTGGTGAAGTTAACTCAAATCCTATAAAAGTCAATACAGTTTCTCACGTGTAAGATTAAGGTGGGGGTTTTGCCTCAATTAATTGTTTTCCAGTTGCACTAAACGAGCAAGTTCCATTTTGCTTGGAAATACAAAGTGCTTGTCAAAATGCCATTTCCTACTGAATTTCAGTTTCCTGCCCTGGGAAAACAATCCCTAATAGCTTCCCCCTGCCCCCGTTGACTAGCTCCCTTCACATTTTCCCTGCTTTTTGCAATAACTATAGCAATCCTTAAGCATAAAAATGCTTGCTTGCAACATATATTGTTTTAAATTAATTCTTCAGACAGAAAAGCTATTCAGAAATTAAAACGTACTGTTTTCTAGCTACTGTGCTATAGTGCCTCCTCCTGCTTTTTTTGTGATCGTCTCCACTTTTCATACTGCAATGAGTTCCTTTTGTTGTTCATTTCACAGAATTCTATGGCTTGATTTTTTGTTGGTCTATTTTTTTTTACACAGAAATTAGATTTTTTTCACCCATATAAAAATCTGCGTACACAGGATCAGAATCAGGGCAGGCTATGTATTTAATTACACAGTATGTCTTATCCTTGAAATGGTAATGGGGAAAGACAAAGTTTATTTTCACAAAAGTTAAGTCCCTAATGTATTTAAATCGATTTGAGTTAATAGGCAGCATTGACTGAAAAGTTTGTTTTTATGCTACCTTTTTTTTTTTTCTTGAAACCATCAGAAATTTCCGTTTTACAGTAAAGATTGCAGTCTGTTCTAAGCAGGCCAGGAGTTCCAAAGCATTATTTAAATGCCTCAGCTGAATACCAGCATTCTTTCATCCCATTTCACACAGTGAAGTACCAAAAGGGTAAATAACTTGCAATATCATTTTTGACTGACTTGACTTTGAAAAAGGCACAACCTACATAAACAACTGAGCAGTTGTTAGGTGCTTAACTGGATCTCTAAATGATCCCATATGCTAGTCTGCTAATGCTGGTAATGATTATAAACACATCAGTTCATCATATTAATGAGTTATAGCCAATAGAAAAGGACAGAATCTATAACTTTTCCACAAACTTAGTTAAATGTCAAGGTTTTTAAAGGCCTAGTTAGCAAGTATATTAGATGAGATATGTCAGTTTCCCAATTTACGACTCTGACTTGTCTCTTGTGATTCCTTATAGCCTCTAGCCATTCTCCTCTTACCTGAGGCATTCTCTGGCAAAAACCTGATGCTTCCAGTCATTCTGCATTCTTGTGTTCCTTCAAAAATAATTGGACAGGCACCTCTCCATAAACAATCATCATTAGTCACATAAGGTACACAGATAAGAATACCATACAAATAAGTTTCAATAGAATGTCTCGAGCCAAATAATAATAATTTGGCCAGCATGCTAAAAATGTGATTGACAGGGAGTTAATGCACTTAACACTTTTCCAGCAGGCTGTTAAAATTAGTTCCTTGATGCTCAAAAAGTCCTGCTCCCAGAAAAGTGACACCGACATTGACCAGTGAGTTTGTTGCTATTCGGTAACCTGCTCCATTTCCAGACTATATGATTAAAGTCATTATGGGAACTGTCAGTAGGAGGGAAAAAAATGAAAACTGTCATAAGAAGCAACTGTTGGAAATCTTACGGTTTTTTTATAATGCTAAACTATTTTAAAATATTGTCTGTAATTTTAATATCACAATATCCAGCCATATAATAAGGATCCATATAATAAAAAAAATCCATTGAGATTATACCATAAATAGTATACGTGTCCTTCTTTATTACATATATAGTAGAAAGGAAATTAATCATAAATTTCCTTTTACATGAAAGAAGAGTGAATTAGCTTACAAAAAACAATTCCGATTTTAAAATGTTACCATAATATTTAAATCCTCTAAATTAAATAAATGAAACTAGAGAGTGGGGGGGAGAAGAAAACAAGAATTCGCAGCTGCAAGAATTTTGTTAAAAGAAAAAGGCTGTCAACAGTATAATCATTTCTAACATCAACCCTACAGAGCCAATTTGTTGCTTCATGTGAATGTACTAAATTAGAAAGATAAAAATGTCCTAATTTCAACTTAAAATCTTTCCTAAATTTATGTTAATGTTTGATGCAATTATATGGGAATATCTCACAGATTAGTTTACACTCTTAAATACCCACTAAGGTCTGTTTTAATTGACCCACTGCATGCACTGTAAATTGTTGTTAGTTATATAGAGATCACAGGTGTTACATCATGTGTTGCTCAAATAGACAGGAAATATAGTATTTGTCTTGTATTCGAACATTTTGGTAGTCTTTACTGATTTTTTTAACAAATTCACAAATACTTAAATCTTAAGCTGTTCAAAGATTCAGGGAGGGTGTTCAAATCAACATAAAGATCTGACCCTTTCCTTCCTTATGTTTAAAATATTTTTATAGATCAAGAGGGTGGTTAAGAAGATAGTGTCTTTCTCTAATACAACAATACCAACACTATCATTTTCTTATATTTATTTTTCTTTCCTCACCTGCTACGCCTAGGTTTTGACATTAAGAATATTGTGTTTGATATTTTCAGCATTAAAAACCACTTTATGCTTTGGTTCCATTTTACTCCCAGTCAGAAAGATCAGAAAAGGCTCAAGTCACACAGTGAGAAACTTTATCCACTGAATGAGACATTATCCATTCCACCAGACTACAAATCAAAGAGTATCTCTTAGGCTGCTTAAAAATTCATTTTAAAATCTGATCCTGATTGTACTTTTATGGTAATTTCATACCATCAATCATCCTTTTACCTTTAGTCTCTAGGTCCACTGCTTTCCCCATAGATCTCATTCACTCTACCTCATTATAATTCTTTAGGTGAGAAAACAGGGTAAGAAACCTTAACAGAAAATGAGAGAAAGATGTAAATTTCTCGAGAAAAGTCAGGTTCACTAAGAAGCATAGCTAATGATATGTTCAGATCTGTGTTTTTTTAAAAAAAAAAATTAAAAGATGGAGTGGGATAGAATAGAGTGAAAAACACATTTCCCATGCAAATAACATGTTTGTAATCTGTATTCTAACTCAACAATATAATTTATACAACTAAGCTGTCAAAATATCTTCTTAGATGGAGTTTCTTAAAACAAGAATAAAAGAAAGATTTTTGGAGCTCCACAGAACTTTTCCTCATTAAGAGCTGAACTCCCTACGATTCTGCACTTTCCGTTACCACTAAGGCTGACCCATCTTTGCTAATACTATAGATTACCTAAATTGCAATAATTAGAAAATGGAACTAACTGCAGAGTGCTAGAAACATACTGATCAAAACCCCTTTCTTACATCTAAACTTAACGCTACATCGTTATATAAAATGAATATAGAACCTTGTTTATTTCTTAAGCAGTGCTGATGCCTTCACCAAGAAACAGCTGATCACAGGAAGGGAAAGCTATTGTGTATCGTTCTGTCAACCAATTCTCAGTGGCAGCTAAAATTCTTGGAAACAGTTGAAAACTCGTCTATGTGTGGTGGTTTCTACATGAGTCATACGTTCCCAGAAGTCGGTATTATAGTTTCACTCTTTTCATTTGAATCCTGGCCATAATGAAAAGCCTTTTTTACAGCGTTGAGAGATATGACAAATAATGAACCCACTATTTGAGACATCTAGACTGGAAGAAAAATGTTGTTAATCACAAGGGAAAAGAATGATTTTTCCAATACTGTGGGCCCATCCACGTTACAGTTCCTGAAGTCTTTAACAAAATGTAGCCATAAACCACTGCACACTGGTAATAGCAATAATCCCTCCAAAGTGGTTTGTTACCAGCGGTTAGTGACCAGTTTCTTAGTTAATGGCCTGAGGGGAAAGGCTTTAAAAAAGCTGTATTCACTGTTTCCTCTCAGGCAATTTAACTGGCTGCATTAAATTGTATTTTCATTGAGCTTCCTAACATTTGTACTCTGATAAAATTCTAGTCAGGGAAGGGAATGAGGCAGCAGTGGAATATGTCATCACTACACTTTATACCAGAAACATTAAAAAAAAAGTTATTGAGTGTCTCCCTACTCTGACTGATGTTAGGATTTGGTACTGATAGTAATAATACATTTTAAAGTCTTTAAATATCTTGTAAAATTAGAAGTAATTAGCAACTTTATCTGAAGAAAGATGAGTCTTCAGCTTTACGGTCTGATACAATGCCCTTGAAACAATCAGGGAATACAAGAAAAAATATTACGTGCTTTCACGCAAAATCAAAATGCTAATCTGGAATGCTCATTTATTTTCATAAACCAAGTAAAAATAGTACCTTATTTGGAAGAGTATCACATGCTAGTGTGATACATGGTAATATTAAAAAGTTAATAAAACATGAGTACAGGAGGGCATATAAAACAATTAATATACAGTTTTCATTTGTATTTTACCGAGTTAATACATTGTTTCATAAGTGCTTCCAACTATGTCATTGATGTACAGGCTTACGCAAGTGGGATTTTTTTTTTTTAAATATACATACTTTATCCATGCTTTATAAAAAAAATTTTAGTAGATGAAAATATTGTACAGCACAGTGCTCTATTTAAAGGTAAAGCAAGAATATTCCTTTGCTATTTTAGTTGTGTAACAAGCTGTAAGTCAGTCAAACACATGAACAGCACTGTGCTGATTCCTCTGCCTGCCTCCGCAGCTCACTGGCTTTAAATGGTATCTTTTCGATTTTTGCTCGCATGGGTAAAAAGACTCATTAATCAGAAACTTTTTCCTGAGTATGGCAATAAAGTCAAAGAAATGATTGGCATTACACAGAACGCTGTAACATACACACAGGAATATAGTCTCTCATTAGGCACAGCATATTAAAAAAACCCCAAACAAAATACTCTACATCTTTGCTTGCACTATATAGGATGAAGGAATGATAGAGAAAAGAACCACGCATAATGTGTTTGCAAGCGGGGGCGACTGGAGAGAATTTAAGGTTTCTGGAGTCCTGGCACAAACAGAAAAAATTAATCCTGGGGAACTCGGACAACCTGCCTTCTAGCTTTGGTGAAAGGTTGTAGATGGCACAGTCCCACGTGAAGCTACTTTTGTGCAGGAGACTGATGTGAGGGCGTTTGGGGACGGAATTACTCCATCTGCACACAGCCTGCGTGAGACGCTCGAGCAGCAGGTACCACTACCCAGCTGCATTATACGCAGTTAAGGCTTAGTGAAACTGGCTTTCTCATGAACCTTGCTTTTTTTAAAGTGTTATTGGAGCACTTTTTGCTGTCAGGTCCCAGTGCAAGTCTCTCTACCACCCACTATAGGGAGAATACCACCCTGGCAACTTTGGATCTACCACAACTTCCACATGCAGTAGACTATCATTTTACAGAACTATCAATGTTTTACAACTGCATTTCTGCGCTGTGGTATCCTAACTGTATCATCTAACTATAAAGTCAACCGAATTATGGGGAGTGGAATGAACTATATCGCACACAAAAATTTAGAAATAAATAGATACTGTGTTTGTTGGAAACACACTGTTGATGCAGTTAAGTCAGTCACAGGATGTCTTAAATAAATAGTGGTAATAAGCAGCATTTAAAATGACTGAAATGGAACAATGAGGTAGCAACACTGGAATTTTATTTTAGGTAGGTGGAAATGTGAAGGGGACAAAGAAAACTAGCAAGAAGTGGAGAGAAGGGCTTATGCTTTGAGAACAGAGACAAGGGTTTTCATGGGAAGCAAAGGCTGTATACCCTTAGGAAAGGCCCTAATGCAGAAAGGGATTTTATGTCACATTTACAACTCGCAATTATAACAAGCTGAAACATTTTTCTTTAATAAGAGAAGAGTAACTGCACTTTTTTTTTTTTTTCCTTTGTGTGTTTGTTCTTAATCCCCAAAATATCAGATGTTAATTCCAGTTTTGGTGGAGGACATCTTTGTGGATGTACCTCCTGTACCTTACCTGAACTGGTAAGAGAGTAGGGACCGAACATTTAATAATACATTCTTCCTTCAAAAAATTAATGAAATCAGTAGGAAACATTAATGGAATTACTTCATATTAAACTATCCGGAGAAGGTGCTAAATATAAAGGGCCTTGTCATTCAGGTGATTGTATAGGTTATGTGCTCTGTTTGGATAGAAGGGGATAGGAAGAAACCTGGGCTCCACTGGCCATTGTTTCATCTCTAACCCCTACAAGGGGCTGAGCTGCTGCACCCACTTGTCTGAGGCCAGGCAAGGTTTCAAAATGTCAAACTGCAGGCTATTCCTTTGAGCCGAGGGACTTCTTGGATCAAAAGCTGAGTAGTGGAAGGAAAAGAGAGTGGACTAAAAGCAAGAGAGAAGCAAGGTATTTTCTGGGCAACAGAGCTGGCTGGGTGGTGTCTGATTTGGATGTTTTGAAAACAGAATTACTTGTGTGCGGTTTGGATCATCTCTGTTCAAAATAAAACAATTTGTGTTCATTTTGAATAGAAAGACACATAGAAGCTGGGGCATTTGTCTTTTGGCTGTAGAAATTTTAATCATTGTAAAATCCCGATTCTGCGATGACTTTGGATGCAGCAGTATTTGTTTCATGCTAAGCTGACAATTTCTGTCAGATTCACCACAAAAGACATCTGACGTAGGAAAAGTTCCTACCTCTGCTAGCCTCTGTAGTACAAGCTGGACTGGTGATAGTGACTTGATTTCTATGCAGTTTTTTTCCACTGATGATAGAGCAACAGCTGATGACTGAGATGGGAATTTGAAGAGATTGTAGCTGGTGGATTTTGCGTTTGACAGTGTTGTGGCAATTTACAGAGATATACAAACTGCCAGGCACAAAAATAAATGTTTTAAAGTTATTTCTTAGAGTATTTTGCCATAAGGATGACTGTATTGCCTACCAGTTGTTTTGTGGGAAGTTGTTTGCTCAGGAAGACTGGCAGACAAGTGCCCTGCTGGTGCCAAAGCAGTGATTCTTCGCTTACTTGGTTTGTTCCTTACATTCTCCAAAGAACTCTCAACTTGTTTCACTTCCCAATGTTTTATTTAAATCTTAGTGAGATGATGGAGCATGGGAAAAGACCTCCTATTTCATGGCTGATCCTCCTTTCAAATCTCCAGGCTCAAACAGAATTGCATAGTATTATGTGACCCTTTGCACTGACTGTTCTGTCAAAGCTTTGGCCGCATACTGCCCGAGTGGTCAGTAATGAAGTGATCTCTACTATGATTTCTGCAATTTTATCAATGGTGTGAGAAATATAGCTCTTCCATTTAAAAAACAAAAACAAAAACCAGTGAAACAGACAACTTGGTTTTGTTTAAAATCTTTTTCCACCTGACTCCTCATGCTAATACATTTGTGACAAATATTATTTTCCCAGATGACACTTGTACAGTAGGTCTATAGGAAATGTCAGCCAGAGAAAAAAACTCCTGCATTAATGTGCATTCTGAAAGCCTTCTCATTATTTCTCATGCCAACTAGGAGCTTACTAAATAACAAAGTAGAATGCAAATAATAAAATAATGCAATTAAGCTCATATAAAGTTGGGGTGCTCCAGAAATAGCAGAGAAAAATTGCACACAATATTTATGTATATGATTCCCTTAAGAAAGATGGGGTACTGATTTTATGCACACTTTATATTCTTATCACTCAAATCACGTGGAAAAAAAAACAAATTAAGGCGATACTGTGCTATGGAACAATATACAGTGACGAGTACAATGGAATCTGTCAGGGGTCATCTTTATGGATCCTTTCAAAATAAATTTCTGTATGGGAACTGCAGTAGGGCCAAAAAGGAAAGTTCAAAAAAAAACCCCAAATTTATGAGATTTTTAAAAATGAATGAGGGTGGTTTCTTAGTCTTTTTAGCAGATTAGATTACATGTAATATTTACAAGAAGTTCTTTTTTCCCAAATTTTTGCTCTGAAATAGACAATGAGCAATCATTCCTTGACTACGTTCTTCATACTAGTAATGATTACATGGGCCTCCAGCTTTTCTTCTTTTAGCCAACTCTTCCTAGTTTATGTAAGCTTTTCTCTTACAGAAACTATTCCCCACCATCAGTTGTCTAGGTGATTATGCACAGATCCAAGGACAGACATCCAGGGGGAATGTCACAGAGAACAGGAGGACTATATATACAGTACTAGTACCCTGAAAAATGATGAATGCCCAGTATGTCTGTCCAGTCCTTCCTGCTCTTAGGAATATAAAACTGTGAGGTTTCGTAAATGTGCTAGTCCAGAAGCTAAAGCACGGTATGACACATTACAGAGACTCTGTGCAATTTTCTTTAGCAAGACAAATTACTATAATCTATTAAAAGGATTTTTCTTCAGCTGTTATTTTAACGAGGAAGGTTCAGAATCAAAAAAGGGTCTAGGGCAAGAAGAAACATTCTTTTAACTACCTAAAAAAAAAAAATCTAATTTAAGCTTAGAGCAGAGAAGAGAATCAAAGATAGCCAGTAAAAGAGATTATACTCATCCGCTCAGGGAACAAAAAGATATGTGACCTGGATGGCCAGTTAGAACTAAGAGTCCTTATAGTTTGGAAACTAGAAAGAAAGTGATTGCACAGCAGCTATTGACAGAACATTATTAAGAAACTTAGTGTAAACCATTTCAAATAAATTAGAACATGCTTGCGTGTGGCCAAGTGGCATTTATCTAAATAGTGGAGGCTGCCATATCCTGAAGTGGAACTCAGCTTACTAAGGAAAATCTCCTTTTTTCTATGATAATAATGTCACCAATAACTGTTACCCTTAAAATTATGGGGCTCTTAAAAGAAAGGGTTGAGTCCCCACCACATATACACAGATATGTTAAGAAATTAATGGCACAAGCAACAGAAATAAATACTGAATCTCACTGGATTCAGTAAAATTATTTGCTGCTCTTTCTGTTGGAGCATGCTTTTAGAAAAAGTCTTTATCATAAACACAATATCATAAATTTAAGCAGTAGAGAAATATTTAGTTAAAACTATAATTATATAAACATACAAGACCCTTCCTTAAGTAAAATTGTAAAGTTCACATAGTCATAAAACTCCAAGAAAGGAGCCTTGGAGAAAAACCTTTCATATAGCTAAAAATTTTTAAATAAAATTATTTTTTAAGTTAATAAAATTAATAAAATTTAAACTTCAGTTCATTTGATATTTAACCCTTAGTATATTTAACAAGCAAACAGAAATGAGACTCAATACAATTATGGGAATTAGCAACAGAATTAGCAACACAGAACATATCTAAGAAGAAAAAGCTCTTTCTCTAACATGCTACAAATGATAAGCAATAGTCTTAATGTTAAGGAATTTGAAGGGGTTTAGACGCTACAGTGGGGAACAATCAAGTAATAAGGCACTATTTTCTCTGCTTCCTACTCTTTATTTTGTGTTTCCTCCTCAGATTTGCTTGTTGGATCTGACTATAACATTCTAAGTAAGAAAATACTTCTTTTAAATAAGTGGGATTATATTTTCAACCCATTTCTTTACATTCTGATGCTCTTCACCATTCCGAGTATTTTTATTCTAGCCTAACATTAAAGACTTTAGAGAATGCATTTTAGAAGTTTTATTAAGAGTGATCTCTGCTGAGAAGAGCAACAAAAGTGCTGGCTGTAATTGCAACGTTGCTCATAAAAACAAGTCAAGCAGAAGACGCTGTAAGTTACTTACACGGAGTTAGCAAAGGTCCAAGTGTGTGTGATGCACAGCCCTGGTAGTTCCTCTGCTCTAGAGCTATGGCAGCAATGGCAGCAATGGACAGCTAGTCCTACGTGTCTGAAAATCCACAGAAGAGAATGCTATGAAGAGTGTTGACTAGCAGTGCCCTGGGAGTTACTTTGCTTTCAAGAAGCTGACTGCATTCTTTGTGCTTTAGGCAGCATCACTAAAAAAAAAAAAAAAAAAAACCAACAAAAAAAGCATTCTTGGATCTGAATTTTGTTTTCTATTGTTGAAAATGATTTTTGAAACCAGAAGAATATTGCTTTGCATGTGATAGACAGGCTCTACAATGCTGAAAAGATCAAAAACTTATTTTGGCTGGTAAACTGAGCTAACACAGTACAGAAGTTAAAGAGCAAACATCTATAGAAACTGTACTTTTAGATGTTCCATTTTTGAGAGGGTGCATATCTTAGGATAGAAAAAAATTTAACATACTTTTCCATTATGTTGTATTTGTAATTTTTAAATTGTCTGTGTATATTTGGGGATAAATTCAAAATTTCATTCAGATTTGAAAAATACAACTAGCCTGTTTCTGTGACATGATATCTCCTCCCCTCCTTTTTTTTTTTTTCTGACTTTTTCCCTGCGTCTCCTGTTGGCAAAAACTCAACTGCTTTCAATGTAATGTTTTCCTAGCATCTCAAATGTGACCTTGATCACCCCTTCTTCTGTAAAGTCTTCAGAAGACTCTTGTCGCAGCCAGCTGTACTTTTCCAGAATAATACTAAACAGCTTGAGAATTTATTCAGTCTTCAGTTCTAACTACATCTTTTTCTGCTCCCTCTGATCAATCTGTCTTGAGCGCTGCTTTACTCCCGTGTATTGTTTTCTTTCCTGCCCATATTTCTGAACAAGTCTATTTAGATAGTCTGTTTCATCAATTTTAACATCAAACTCTAGCATTACCTGTTTTGCCTTAAAAAAAAATAAACTTTCTGGAATCCCATAACATCCTAACTTCAGAGCAGCTGTCTACCTAGCAAAATCAAGACATAATTTCATTATCATGTGCCAGCATCCCTGGTTAGCTAAGAAGGGTGCAGCACGAGCTTTCTGAGGCAGGAGTCCACAGGATCCTTTTCCCAGGATCCTTGGAAACATTGCACTCTGGTTGTGGAAGGCCAGCACAGCCCTTGAACTGACCACATCAAATTGAGGAACTACTCTTGCATTCTAGTCTGAAACTTCTTTCTTCCTAATTGTATTTAGTACATGCACTGTCTCTGCCACTGTGGATCCTACCCACTACCCTGAAACAAAAGCATGAATCGGGAGTATGGTCAAATACTTTGTTAATAATTATTTTTATCCCAAAAAACCACATTGCAGTATCATACTTTTTGACTAAAAATTTTTCTGCACTTATTTATCCTCATAAAAGCATAACATAACACCTGCCAAATCAGGCAGAAACATATGTCTTCTGTTTGCGATAACATGTCTCTGACCTATAAAAAAGCATATGACATCTCAGTGCAGAATTATGACACAATTTTCCCTGTTTGGATGTTTCTTTCTCATCCTTCCAGTTACTCCTGGTTTATGCTCTGAAACAGTTACATGAAGTCTCTACCCCTTTCCAAAACCAGATAGAGTTCTATGGTTGAATAGCAAGCTATTTTTTTTTTTAGTTTACTGTTTGTTGCTCCCTAAATAAAAATGTTTATTCCGTTTTAAAATTCTATTAAAATCTCAAACACAATACAGTGGTGAACTGCTAGACTTATTATGTGCATATACAAACACATATATATTTATATATGCTAATCCATTTAGAACACCCCTTCTTTAGGAACGGTATTATTAAATACAATTTCAATAACTACAAAACAACTAAAAAGCAATGAACTATGAACCATTCTGAAAGTAAAAATATTGTATTTAATAAAAATATTCTTTGACAGGGATAAACTCTGAAACAACTGCTTTCCTGACTTTATTTATTTAGAGACTAAATTCTGAAAATCTCATTAATTTCATTTGTTTTTATTTCCATCACATGATAAAATAAGTGAAAGGAGGTCAAAGGCTATGGTCTCAGCTGGCAAAAAAAAGGCATAGCTAACAGAGAAATGCTTTATGCCAGCTCAGAATCTAGCCCCACATTTCTAAACATTACCGATTTACTATTTGAAAAGATATTTTTAATTTAAAGAGCACGAGCCAATGGAATTTGAAATATATACACGGAAAGCTGTGAAGCATTCTGCCTGTAAGTATAAAAATGAATGTCAGAGTAATACCTAATATTAGTCTTTGCTAAGATAATCGATCTGCCTTCTAGACAAAAGAAACTATAAAAGATTTCCTATCTGCATTTTAGAACAGAGCCTAATCAATGCTACATGGGAATAACTTTTTACAGTGTAATTTATAGAAGTATGTAGGGAATTTACTGAAGAGGAGATGGTGACATACTATGTTGAAGGAGAAATAGCCAAGCTAAAATGGGGCTATATGTAGGATTCGTAAAGTAGTGGTGAGGGGATAAATCACATGTAATACATTCAAAAATGGTCTTGGCAATTAGAAATAAATGAGTCAAAGCTGAGAATGAAGTTTTAAAAACAGAGAAGAATCCAAATATCCAGAGAAGAAAATCACTCTGAAGGCTGGACTGATTTTAGTGGCGTGAAATTTAAAAATACAGAATACAAAATAAAATATTTAGGGACTAAATGTGGAGAATATTTCTACAAGATTAAGTTAAACTCCTGAGTGGGTTCACTTTTCTGAATTATTGTTATGTAAATATCTAAAGCCTGGAGAATAGTTGCAGTACATGGGAATGACGCCTTTCAGTGACAACTTTGGAGGCATGAACTTCAGGGCAAGTGGTGCAGCAGCACAATTATTGTTATGTAAATATCTAAAGCCTGGAGAAGAAGTTGGAGTACATGGGAATGACACCTTTCAGTGACAACTTTGGAGGCATGAAGTCCAGGGCATGTGGTGCAGCAGCACGAGTTCCTTCCATGTGGAACAGGGTTCTGACTGGAGTCTCATTCGTGATCTTGGACTAAAAGGGATTTATCAGTGTCACTTTATTTGCAGTTTTCTAAGTCGCATTCAGCTCAGCTCAACCCATCTCTGGCAGGAAGAAACAGGCTACCTCTGCATTTGCTAGCTTGCCAGATACCCTGTGATGCTCTGGCAGCTAATACCATGCTAAGACATGAGATTTGTAGGGCTCGCTTTGACTTATCTTTATCCCTGGCAAAACAGGTTTGAAGAACTGGGCTAAGCAGCCACTGCTTTGCAGGTATAAATCTGGCTACTGGGTTTGAGTGTTGGCTAGAATGTTTTTTATCAATGTCATAATTTTCAATTTTCTGCTAAGTTCCTCTACCAGCCATAACTGACCATATTCTATAGCAAATAACCTGATAGAAACATACAGGGGTTTGAAGTGTTTTATAAAAATATTTGTCACACCAAGATCTTACATGGGGATACTTAAACAGAAATACTCTCTTCTCCTTTAAGTCTACCGGCTCTGCTGGAATTTCCTTCTCGGATAGAATTTCTTCTTCCAGCATCAGTCACTCCTTTATCTCAGCTCTTGCAATGCTGTATAGAAAAGGTCAGCTCCAAGCAACACTACTTTGTGGCCTTCTCTTTACCTAGTACTGGATATCTCTTCTCATCTCTGCTGGATGCAACAATGCTAGTTTCTCTTCTTTTCTGAAGTGGCTTAGGAAGAGCAGTCTTCTCCATTTCAGAGTCTGTTTCTTTCCTCCGATTTTATTTAGAAAAGGACAAAGCGTGAACATCAGCAGCTTCTTCTAACACACACAGTTTCCCTGGAATATATAAATAAAAGCCACCACTATTAATGTTTTTTGCAGCAGAGAAGATATGGTAAAAGGATAATTTATGTTCCCCTCCCTTCAGAAAAATGCCAGATAAAATTGTTACTCTGTTTAAATGGTGCCTGACTGAAGATCTTGTTAACATGTGGAACAGATAGAGCAATAAGAAGGTATTCCATCAGGATATTCCAACCTCATAGATCAAACCTATCCTACTGAAACTAGCTGAGAATGAAAAGTCTGTTTACAAGTTAAATCTGCCCTGGACATCTCACCTTTTCTTCAGAACTGCCAGGCGCTGTACTTGGCAACGCTGATATCAGTCCACTGGCTATCCAGTTGTATTTACCTGCATCTTCACTCTTTCTTCTCAGCCAATACCTGGCCTGACAGTGGTTTTCCTCTATTTTCTCTCCAGAAGTTTATTCAACAGGTTTTTAATAACTTACCTTCTTCCACTGACATTAGTAATGCCTTTTTTTCTTCACATTCTAACTACTATCTTTAAATCTTTCATCCTCCTCCACACTTCCTGATCTTTCTTCACTAACCATTTGTGTTTCTTTGAATTACCTGTTTCATGTTAGAAGTTTATTCTTCCTCTCCTCCTCTTTCAATCTTTATCTCGGTGTCAATCTTTATTTCAATCTTTACCTTTTTCTGAAAAGTCGTTCTCAGTTTCCACATACATCCTTTTCCAAAGGATTTCTAAGCAGTTCGCTAATCCATAAAGTTATATTCCTTTCTTCTTTCTGGAAATTATTCCTCATTGTTCAGTTTTTCTTACTGTCTGCATTACACCCAGCTTGCACTGAGCCACCCAGCTAGATATCTGCAGCAGCTGTTAGTTGTTTAGGGCAAACCCACGTATATACATTGGTATGATATCCAAGCACCAATAAGAACCCTAAGACTCCTTGCATCCACACATAAAATGCCTTAATGTTTGCTAAAGAAGTCTAATGGGCATAGAGCAGCCGGGAGCCAGGGCTGTAGTTCTGCAGTTGCACCAGTATGCTCAGGGAGAGCCGGAGCTCTTTCCCATAGCTGCTTGTGTATGCTTACACGCTGTGACTCGCTGGGAATGAAAACCAACTAGGAGAGGAGATGCTAAGGACTCGCACTTGCCAGGTCTTTTGGACTACCTCATGGTACGTTTCAGATTGGCTCTGATGAACGTACACAAACACTGATGAATCAACACTGATGAATGTATACAAACACTGATAAATGTATACAAACACCGATGAATGTATACAAATTTGCACTAACAGTGCATTCTGCTACAGTGGATCTTGTGAGTGTTTGAAGTCCCTTCTTGTTTAAAAGTTCCTTTACTATCTTTAACTGTAACACTGCAGAGAAGCTTAAATGAACTGAGAACATCAGATGCAGAGGCAAATTATGAAGAATGCCAAATGATGAGGGGTGAAACTGCCTACCCAAAAAGGCATCCTATATGAATCGGCACATTCTGGCCAGATCCGAGCTCTGCAGCATATAGCAGTGGCTCCGTATCTTACGCAGCCCAGTCCAACGTTAGGTTACAAAAAGCAGTCTGGACATTTTCTCCCCATGAATAACTAGCAGGATCTCACCTGTATAATTAAAGAGCAAAATAACCACTTTAAATTAAACCACTTAACCTTTAATTTACTAGCCATAAGTATGTATTTTGGGTTTTAATGTTAAATTAGGTGAGTCATTTTTATAGCTTTTGGGTTTATAACACAATAAAATTCTAGTCAAAATAACCACAGCATGTATATAAGAGGTGAAGACACTGTATCATAGAAGAAAGAGCCCTCTGCCTCACTGAATAATTCATTTGTGAACCATGGAGGTGATAAAAATCTGAGAACAATAAATAAATATAATCTACACCACAAAGCTTGGGAGTGCTGAGTGGGGGTTACTCACTTGAGCTCAAAGGTAGTGGAAACAGTTTGGTTCTAGCTGCCCTGCTGAAAATGCCAAGACTGTTCTCTACTGTGTTAATATAATCAAAGCTACGATCACGATCTCTTCAACCTCAGGTGCAAGGAAAATACTACAGCAGAAGAGCAGCTGTCAATTGTTTCTAAACCAACTGAACAAAACAAGTAGAACATGTTGCTAATCCAAGCTGATGACAAGAGCATAGAAAATTAAGAGACCTTTACTCCAAAAAGATCTTCAGTGGCTGGAGGCAGAGAATGTAGGAAATTTACTGTGGGCTGTAATAATTGCTGTCTGCCCTGGGAAATGGCATCAAGGCCAGAGCAGTCATGGCTCCATGCAAGCACATCCTCTAATTATTGAAAAACCTGTGTAGAGTCTCAATGTTAATCAGTCTCTCAGAGACTTCAGCTTTATGTGGTTAGTGCAGATTTATGGCATTTTTCTTTTCTTGTTATTAAAACTGATATTTCACAAGGAAGAAACTATCTCCAGACAACTGTTAAAATGCAAAGTTTCAGTCATAAAAGAGAACTGCAGGATTATTCTGAGACTATTCCACAGAGAACCCAAACAAGAAGGGTAAGAAACAAAACATCAAAGATACAAGGAAAAATGGAAAAAGATGAGACTTTAAAATATTAACTAAAGACGCAACAGTTGGCCTATAAATTCAAGAGGTTATAGTGTAATTAATTAAGTGCTTGTTACAATTAGGGAAATAAACAGTGCATATACTAATGCAACATGAATAATAAATAACTATTAAAAAAGTAGAACAAATTGAGAGGGCTTGCATAGCCACATTACCGGAGTTATTTGCATTATTGTATCAATCGTGTCCTTAGAAAACAAACAAACCCAGAACTTTAAAACTCTATTGCATGGCCACAGTTTGCTGCCTTTTAGTAGTGCTGCAGTAATAGTACAATGTACAATTTCTGATTATTCCACCAGGACAATTTAAAATTATATTTAGGCCCATAATGCTGAAGCAATTTTGAAATATTATACACAGTGGTCTTTGCCAAATAATATATTTAATCAATAATGCTGCAGATTTTTTACCAGTTGTGTCTGCTAATTTCTGGCAAACACAGTGGAAAAAGTTGTGTCTCAAGATCTTTTCTCTTACATGTTACATCAACCCCTACTTTCCAGAAGTACCTGCCACTTCATAAATAGTAGAACCCTGGGAAAGTTCACAGAAATGAAACCATAAAAATTGCAAACTCCTATGTCGCTGACAGGATTTCAGAAGGGCTTGGGGGGGAGCGGAGGGAAGATAGATGTGTTAGTCACACATCATTTCGTTGTTGTCATAATTTTGAAAAATATAAAATAACAGATTTGATTTGTCTACAGGTTTTAATTTACTAGTGATGGCTCACTGCTCTTCAGTGGCCTAAATTAGCATCAAAATAATATTCCTGGAAAGACATGCATAAATACTGCATAGGAACTGACCGTAGATTGTACTCATAACACAGAAGTGGCACGTTTACTCTGTATAGAAAAAGACTGTGCAAGATACCCAATTATCTGTACGGCAACAGGAAGTTCAAAAGATGTAACTGGAATAAGCAGTGGGAATGCCTGAATCAGAGCAGAAGCTTGAAATCAAAAAAGGATATGCAAACTGACACCTGACATTAGCTCTTTAATTCTGCTTATGATGCTAATGCTTGAAAAGAAAATAAGGACTAAAATACCATTAATATATGTGCAGGAAAGATGTAGAATGATTTAAAGTACAAAAAATTGTGTGGAAAAGCAAGCAATGTGTGTTCAAGAATTGTCTCATCAGCATACAAAGCTCTTTATATCTAAAGACATCTAGGACACTACTTTAGACTAACTTACAGTCCATCACCTTAACTATGATGGTATGATAACTTAAATCATGTCAAGCACTCAAAAGTGAATCACAGCTGCAGTTTTTACTACTGGTGATGCAACTAATCAAGTACAACAATCAAGAAACATTAAAGCAGTCAAGTGCTTTATCTTCTGTAAAGATTATGACCAAGTCCCAGCTCACAACCAGAATACATATTTCTCATTTTGGATTTGAATTTGAACAAACACCAGCTAATCTTGGGAGGAAATGCATGCAGTGGGGTCAGTATTTTATTCCCAGAATGGCATTTGAAAAATGTATCCCCATATGAAGTTACTTGGCCGCTACCGACACGACTAATACTGCAATAATGGTTGTAATAGCAAATAAAAATAACAGGGGAAGCGTAGAAAGCAGTGCATGCTAGTGTGTTTGTGAGCCAGGCAAAAGTAATTAGATTGATGATTACTAATTACAGATTATAACTCAGATGTCTATCAGAGAATAAAACAACTCGGTAATACTCTACTTGATGTTTTGTATATAGCACTTTAGATCTACATATTCTTACCTGTATACTTTTCCATTTCCCAGTATTAGCTACCACTCTCTGCCTTAGTAATAAGATGTATGTCCAGAAAAAATTGAGGATTTCTCACCCTTTTATAATAACATCATGCTGAACTGCAGCTGTATGCAGATTATATATATAAAACATAAACATGAAAGTCTAGGTTTTCACACTTGTTTCTCTATCTGCGTAATTGTCACTGTGCACTTAAATATTTACATGTTCACTTTTTAACACATTAATTTTAAAACATGACAAAATGAGTTTTACTGGGTGAAATATGATGTGAAGTGTCACCTTTATAAAATACAGTATTCTACAGTAATTACTGCAAACTGCACTATTGCTGTTGTTACCTATGGTGTCTTAAATGATTGCTACAGAAATAATGTAGCAATATTTTTAAAAGTAGGAGGAATGCTTGATTTGTACAGGTAAATATAATTTGCATTCCCAAAACTGTTTTAACACACGGGAAAATTAACAATAGTTAGTCAATTTAACTTTCAAATCATATGTACAATTATCAGCTATATTCATCCTCTGCTTCAGCTACGCAAACATACAAAAGTATAACACTTCTATTTATTCCACGATACGTTATTATCAATTAGTGACAATACAGCTGCCTGCATCAAAAATATAAACAGAAAGTGAATTTTTTCTAAATACTTAGTTCACTGCTTTTCTAACCTGCCAATTACTGGCCTTATAATAAGGAGAGACTATTCCACCTTTTAAAATAAATACAAGATTTTTGGATAAGAAACTATCTAACTGAACAGAATCTTTGAAGACTGAATGGCAGGTTTGATTAGAGCTTCTTCACTTACAAATGAAGCAGATATTCTGGAAAGACTTAGAAAGTTTAAATCAAAATTGTTCCATTAATCAATCAGTCTATATAAGAACATATGTATTATTTTAATTTTATTTCATTAATTATTTAATGAATTTTGCTTCATTTTATTTTATGAGCCATCCACAATTTTATGTTGATATCCTACCTTTGCCACTACCTGTACTAGACGCTGCAAGTGGTGTCTTGATGTGTTTTCATGTACGTAAATAAGTTATCTGAGATGAACGGACCTTGACTAAATCTTTCCTGGGAAGAACGAAATACATAACTCTGATTTAACTTCCACATGGATATGACTATGCCATAAGCAGTATGATCTACTTTTCTGGGTATGCCTGGCTGTGTACTAAGTTTCCAGTGTTTCTGCATGTCCCTGCAGTCCTGCTTGCCTACTTCCTATCTATGTGGATAGAGAATTTTGTCCCTCTTCAAGAGATGATGTAAACACACTGAGAAAAATTTACTAAGATAAAGACAGCAAAAACAAGGGACTGCTCTTACAGGAAGAAGGTCCATTTTGCTATGAGTTAAAGGAAGAATCAAGAATTAGCTTTAAATGAGAGAAAGAAACACCATCACTAGAAGGAAAGCACTACATGCAATGAAGGAGAATCACTAGCTCTTTAGAAACATCTGCTTGAAAACAAGCCAGATAACTATCTGTGTGTCACACATTTTTGTCCAGCTCTGTATATTGTTAAAATTAAAAACAATCAAGTGTAGGATCTCTGCAATGCCTGTTCTTCATACACTTCAGTCATCACATTTCTCTGCTATGGTACTTTAAGAACCTATGCCAATTAATTTGCAACCTAGAAAAGAAATACTAAATTCCCAGAGGCTCTCAGGGAACTTGTCTTTGTAATGAGTCCTCCCTGGTTGGATAGCAGGGACCCAGCTCTCAGAGGAGCATGCAAGTCAGGGAAACTGCATGTTAAGACTGTAGGCAGAGACCAAAAGGCAGTGCTGAACCTCTGCTCAGGTTGAAAAGGGTAAGAATTCACTATGAGGTCTTAAGTGAGAGTCCAGATGCAGAGTTTACAAGGGTAGACAAGAAGGTGGCTGTTAAAAGTACAAAATTAGGTGATTATAAAGTTACAATATAGGTGATTATAAACCTACATTATGCAAGATTCTAAACCCTGACCTTTATAAGGGGTTATGGCAGAAAAGGCTGGCTCTGCAAAGCAGATGGGAGGAATTTTGTTGAGTTCCAATCTTCTTTACCCAACACCACTGACCCAAGCCAATTCTATCATTTTTCCTTTCCTCCTTGGTTAGCTTTGGTTGAGTAATGTGGTCATGCTGCTGCCAGTTCCAAATATGCATCTGAACCCTTTCCCCCATCAGACTGAGCAGGTCTTTCCATTCTGTTCCCAGCAATGAGACACTGCATTTTTTAGGACGTTGTCCTATGGTTTTACCAGCTACTACTGACCTTCAGTGAGCAGAGGTGCAGGCACATCCTGGCTGAATCCTCTATACTGGATTCTGGAGACCAGAAATTCCTCTCAGCAAATCCAAATCAAAAGCAGATGGGTGCTGACATCACAGTGTATTGTCCAGCAGGAGATAATGTTGAATTTCATGAGGGATGTGAGCTTCTAATCTTTCTTATATTAAACTCAAACCGTTCTCTTGGATACTGCGGTAATCCATCTCCCAGCTGAGTCGCGTTACTAACTACAATAATTTCAGTTCAGCTTGTTTCAAGACAGAGTACCACGTTCTTAGCTGAAACTTTTTAAATAACATTCAAACAAATTATCATTAATCACCCTGTAAGAACATATATCTAGCAACACATAAGACAAAGCTAGAGACTGATGTTGTTATGACATATATGTAACAAATTGTTATAAAGGTTTTGACTCTGCGGTCAAGTCCCAAGCAAAGGAGTCATTCGCATCATCCTCTCTTCTTTCTGGGGTTGACAGATTTAAAATTCAGGAAGCCTGTATATTTGTGGAAAAATGATGGCCAGGATAGAGCAAGGTAGCTAATATACCTGAATTCTCTGCATCTGAGGAAACTGGTGTAAAAATGCTGCGTATATGTGTACTACAGTTACAGTAGTGTGAAGTTTGTCCGCAGAAGAATCAATGCCAAGAACATCAATTTTCAATAAACAGTGTGCTCGCCAAAGCCTAATTCATAAGAAACTGTCTGATACAAACTTCTGTTTCAAATTTAGAAAAGAATGTGACTCGACAGTTTTGGCCATGTGGCCACCACAAGACAAAGGCATTTACGTCAAAGCCTACTGCAACTGCACATAGATCAAAGTTCAGCTTGCAATATGTCTTCTTCAGGATTTATGGTCCTAAACTGTCATTAGCAGCTGCTGTCTTCAACTTCACTCTCCAGAAGATGTTACTTTGACTAGATAAGCAAGCAGAAAAAGTGTAAGGCTAGACTGGACCAGTATAACCTTGCATTACACTTAGACACCCCTGCAGATTGAGGGACAACAAATGTCACCTCCATCTGCGAGCACTTTGTTTTGTGGCAGATCCATAAAGAATGAGTGAAGCTGTTCTTCAAGGGACACGGGGACAGTGGCTTATGTTGGGGAACTCCTGCTTTCCTGTTCTGGACATCTTGCAACAAGTTAGAAATCTTCCTTCTCTTTGCATGGTAGTGAAGAAAATCAGGCAGATGTTACCAATTCCGACAACGTATCTTTCCAACAGAAGCTCTGTGCCTCAGCAGTACTTCACTGAATTCTCTGGCTTCATCAGTTCAGTTATTATTTTTGTATTATCTGGTAATTTAGATACAGTTATTGTAGGTTCTTTAGCCTGTGTTAGATATTCTCTATGCTCCCCAGAGTTTTGTATCCTGTTTTATACTTCTTCTCTTGTTTTTATCAGTTGTCACCTATTGTGCCTCAGTATTTTACTCTCGGGTGCTTCAATTATATATGAATGTGATGTGCTTCGCAGCAGCGAGTTTCCATTTGCCATCTAAATAACTTTGTACATGAATGGAGTAACCTACATTTAACTTCACAGACAGTTGTGCAAATCTACTGTATTTCAGCATTTGGATTTTTGGGGATTTTTGTCTGCTTGCTTTTATTTGATAATTGATTTCTAGCTGCTTTTTTTCCTCTGCTTTCCAAATTGAAAATAAAATGGGAAAAGGGAAAAACAAAAGTTTAGGAAAGAAGTCACAGAGCCTATCCCTCAACCTGAATGGGAAGAGGCTAGCTTGGGATATTAGAGGGCCCATCTGACCTAAGAGGTTTAGTCATACTGGCTCCCTTGGTGGAGTTCATGTACTTGAGCTCAGCAATTACTTTAGGTCTATTACAAGAAAGAGTTGCTTGTCTGGTTTTAACATCTTAGTAGTAGCCATAATTATTTGCAAAGCTTTGGTAGTACCCCACAAGACTGATTTTCAGAAATGCTTTCATCCCACAATTAAGTACAAGCTGTTTTCCCAGTACTCCTAAAAATAAAACACTTTGAAAACAGAGAGGTAAGACCCCTGCTCTAAAAGTATTGCATACACAGGAAAAAAACAGGTGAAGAAGGCAGGCATGTGGACTGGCACTGACTTCTATACGAATTTCATTTGACTTATTTTCAGAAAATATTTGCAATGTCCAATACACATAAATGTGTTTGATACTTGTGTAATTTTTTTTTTACGTAAATATAAATACACTAAAGAAAAATCAAGTATACCTCACATCGTGCTTCCCTATGCTCCTTATACAGTATCACAGAATAGTGAAATAGAATTTAGTAACAAACCCTTAAAACTTTGAGGTTGGGCTGTAAGTCTTAAAATCATATGAAATAAGAATCGGTGCACTACATTATCAAAACCATCTTTCTTTTTATCAGGTAATTTTTTTACTCACCTACTTTGTCAGATGTCTTTGCCCCAGTCTACATTATTCAGAAAATGTAGTGGGTAGAAAACATACGCTGAAGAAAAATGACCTGCCCACAAAGCTTATGGCTGACCATGAGCGGTTTAAGGGTGTTCCCACTTCTTACAGTTACTTCACAGAGCAGATAATGATCTCTTCAAACTCATGGGAAGTGTGGGGGCTTTTAGGGAAAATTGGGTATTAAGACTCCCATAGTATTTTGTTAAGCAGTCATCTTGCTGCTTGCATCTGAATTTCATACCCAAACATGCATTTTATGTAATGCTAGTGTTCAGAAAAACATATAAAACAATATGCATGTATTCTTGTAGGTAAAAAAAAAATCTCCGTACTGGAAGGAATAGCTGCATAGGGACAAAAATAATTCAAAGCAGAAGCCTTTGATATATAGCAATATAGCGTTGTATTTGTTTTGATTTTAGCTTTTCTGAATCCCATGAGCACCTAACATACCTTTTAGACTATTTTGAAATAATTTTAAAAGTAAATAATCTGGTAGGACTTTTTTAATCAATTGTTAATCCATGATTTGAGTGGCAGTCTCACTAATCGGGAAAGCAGCATGAACAAGTGGTAAGTAAATACAAATCAAAATGCATCAAGAAATAAATGCCTGAAAAAACCAGCAATGCACTAGGGGATTTTCTGACTTCAAATCTGTGCAAATACAGATTGAGCTTAAGATGTGTGGTTATTGGTTAAACAATTTTTAATGAAATTTAAAGACCTATGTGCTCTTAAATGGATAATTTATGTGCAATGTTATTGTCTCTCAAGGTTTAATTAAATGTTTGCCTTGTGGCTAATCAGCTACAATTAATAAATGAAGCCTATATTCATGTCACTGATAGGGAATGTTAAAATGGCCTCCATCAGAATTTCAGTATCACTTTTGTGGCTGGTTGATAACAACAATCTAATGTATCAGAAACTCCCACAAAATACTTTGGTAAGACAAAATTACATTAATATAACACAATGTTTTTATCACAGTGCATCATTTTAAGTTCAGTTTGGAGGTAAGTACCTAGAAATACTTAATGGGGAAGTGTATGCCTACAAAGTGCTTTTCATCCCCAAAGTTTTCAAAGTATAGTTTAAGCAGCTACTATACCTAAAAAGAGCAACACTTCTTAGCCTTATGGATACAAAAGAGTTTACACAGTGGAGTAAAAACCTCCATTAATCGCCAGACCTACCAAACCCAAAGGATTTGAGCTATCCCTGGCATGATACACTAAATGGTGTTTTAGGACTATGTAACAATACATTATTTTCTCTGTGGCCTTTCCATGCCTTTTTCACTCCTACTTTAAGTTATAAAGCTCAACAGGTACGCATTTAAAAGGTAGGTGAGCCTCTGCTGAGTACTCTCTCACCTGAACACACTATATAAACCACAGGCCAACAGAGAACAGGCCAAAAGCAATGCTGGCTGTCACTGACAGTGTTCCAGATGCCAGCTAGAAAGAGAATTTGAGACCTCCTGACCTCAAAAGACATCTGTCCTATGTAGTTACCATATTATTTATCATTCACACTGCAGTCACGCACAAAGGTCTCAGGGCTAGGCTCCATCACGAAATGTTATCTGTAAATAACGTGCAGTTTCTTGTCTGCATCAATGTTTAAGATGAGAGGCAATCAACAGGTGTGACCAAAACTAGAAAACAATAATGAAAGAAGAGTTTAATAGCAATTAAGAATAAACAACCTTCAGAAACGAAGGGCAAAACTTTAGCGTTTCAACTTACTGGGGAAAAAAAAAATTATCCTTCAGTGCAACTTAATACAAGCACCTTTTGCTGGCAGTCTTTCGACTTGATTTGATTATCTCAAATGGGTTTTTCACCAATTTAAGCATAATCTATCAGACAGGGAAGAGAACTGTAAAGAATAATTCTGTTGTCATCGCTTAATTCATAATTTTGATTGCACCTCCTTTGATTTAGTTAGATTTTTGTTCAGCCACAAGAACGCCACGTACAGAATCATGAAATCACTCAGAGGAATCTGCAAGACTGTAAATACTACTGTCTTCTATTAGTATAAAGAAAGGCATAATTAATGATAGTATAGTAAGGATATTGGCTGTATATTTTGTCTCAGGAAATGAAAACTTATTTAAGAATAACATTTCTCTTGGGGTTGTAAAGACATCTTTATCTGTAAGTCACTGTTCTTTTACACAGGCTTCCATTTATTACAGAATGAAGGCTATACAGATTAATGTATTAGAGCTATTTAGCTCAGTTCTCCATGAAACAAAGCTTGTTCCAACATATACCAGAATAAACAAACAATGACACAGTCAAGTCACAAAACCCAGTGAAGTCTTCTAAATGTGATTACAGTGGCTGTTTCTATCAGTTCCTAATATCAGTCCTACACATAAAACATTTTTTTTTAAATGCTCTATAGGATAAACAGTCTTAACCTAATTCTGATTACTATTTTCCATTCAGTCATGAAGAAGACCTTCAAACTCACTTGCCTGAGGCAGTGAGGAGCTCCAGGTCTTTGACGCTCATGAAAGAAAGATAACAATCACTCTTCAGGGGAGAGAGATCTTATTATACATACCCCGTGGGTTTTTTTTATCCTCTATCAAACTGCACCTTTGTGGGCCTTTAATTTCTTAATGGGTTGTTTATCCTTTCCCCCATAATTCATGATGATAAGCTAGATGTCACATAGATATTGTTATGGTGATGAAAAAGTTGCACTGATGAGCCGAGTCAGTGATGTAGTTTGATTAACTTTTTATATAAATCTTTCTAGACAGCCTTCAAAAGAAGGCAAAACAAATAAGTTGATAATATTGCAAATGTTTCAGTAGGTGAAAATCTATCTGATGCATACATATAAATCTATGAGTACTAACACTTGAAATAAGTAAAAATTACCACAGAACCAGGAGGTTTTTAAATTTTGGTTTATTGTAGAGAGAGGGAGTAGGAAAGGGAGCAGGAGTGAACATAAAAAGTACACGCTGGGGCAGTTTTCTCTGTAATGCATGTAGAATATAGGGCCTACAAAGGCATGATATAAAAGACTTAACATGAGTTAAGCATGAGTTTTGAAAAGCAGTATTACTTGCGCTCCATCATTCATGAATAAGTTTATTAGGTGATCTCAGGCAAATGCTAATAAAACCTTTGTACAATGTGACCTTTGTTTATCTTATACATGTGTCTCAGGCCAAAGAAATACTAATTTAGACATGTCTGAGTGTGTTAGGTTACCATGAATCCAGTTATCATCTGTAGTAGCCATAAAACTGAAGTGCAGTATCTCTGGGCCTTCCAGGACTACAAATGAATGTTTCTACCCTGTTTTTAAAAATGCAAAATTCAAATTTCTAGGCATGCAGAACAATAAGGCCTGGAGAGGAGAATTTTTTTCCAATTGTTGTCCTTTTTTCAATGGCTGAGGATATGTTACTTTTGTAAAAAATAAAAATATATTTATATTTTCTCTTTTTTTGTGGCATAACTTCTTCCCTAGTATCTATTTCTACCAAGGCACATTCCATACTTTCATAAACACCCAGACTAGATTGTTACTGAAATAATCATAGCTTGGTTTAGTAAACCATAATTGTATTACTCCTCCTTTTAACTGCATCAGCCTTTAGACCTATTTGTATAGAGATAAACTGGGAAGAGTTGCCACTCATGTTAGCAAGTTTTTAGTCATATGACTGGTTCCATTTGAAGCGAATGGAACAACTTACCTAAATAAATGCTCACCAGCACGTTAGAGTAGTGTTAACGCAGTCCTATTTCGCTTAGTTTCCCATTACAGTGTTTGAACTGACAACAAAAGAGAAATGGAAATCCTGATAAAACAAAAACTTGTGGTGTTTAATGCTTTTGCTCTAATGCTACTGTGGAACACATCCATCTAAATACCAGCTGCAAGCTACAGCAAGATGAAACATTGTAAGAACCATGAAGCAAAGATTTTGGAGACTTGCATTCTCTGTCAAATATTTGGCTCTTTCCTGAGCCTATTATGCCAGCAATGGAACTTGACAATAATCTAGTATATTGATGCATAATATGTATATAATGAATAGCAAGACTAGAGATCCTTATAGTAATTTTTACACTGTAAGTTTGTTTGATCTTCATCAGCACTGCTGTCTCCATCTTATCACTCAAATAGAAAGCTAAAAAAGGAGATACATGATGTAGAGACATCACTGAGGCTGATTAAACAGGAAGCAAGTACCACATTAGAAAAACAGTGCAAATCTTAGTCAGTATGATACTGCTTATTCAGATCTAAATACCAATTTGCCATAAAAAAAAAATCAGAGGCGAATCCTCCAGTTTAGTTGTGTGGTCCAACTGCCTCAAATTGAGAGAGATGGCTCTTGTAGGAGAAGTAACTTTTCTATTCAGTAATACTTTATTGCTGTCAGAAAGAGCAGTACCAGGTCTTGCCTGGCACAGACTTCCTTGGCTACTTCCTATGTGTACCAGGACCCCTATTTGTGAGGGTTCTGTATTTACCCCACTTGCTTCTTCAAGTGCTAGTTTCATGCTAGTGCTTGACCAGGAAGTTTCACAGCATCACCAGTACCTACAAACACAGCAGCTGATCAACACACAGCAGAACTGGGCTCCATACTAGCAGATTGGTCCACAAAACCCTCATGCTCATCTCTAAAGAAACCAGAGGGGTATCACATACAAAGCAATTATGAGTAACCTAAATATGGTTTTGAAGAGTCTGATGTGAAAGAAAAACGTAATGTACCTGGGGAAGTGTCTTGTGTGTGTACAAGAGAAAACCATTTCTGGTGGTGCTTGGCCCATGGTAACTACTTAGAACAGCAAATTACACATTTCACTAATGTAGGAACACCAGAAAGGTAGAAATGCTGTTTGCCAGTTTTCTTTTAGTACCTGAGGTTGAACCATCCTCCTACATTATCATTCAAATAGAAAACAACTCTTCGATACCATACGACATAACTACATCAGCTGCCATCTTCCCAAATGCACAGAAGAAATATGTATAAGTTTTAACGTTCCAAGTTTCTCACTAATTATGGTTAAAGCTGACATCTTCATCTCTTTGTAGTGTCTTCTCACTATTCAGATCATTTTCTACATTCTATACTTGAAAAAAACCCTTTCATTTTCCTCATTTTAGCTCTGTTGACCATATGTATATTCCCCTTATAACCTTTGACTTCCCACAGTAATTTTCTACAGTTCCTAGCTTCCAGGGTACATGTATGATACCACATTCCTCCTTCTGTTTCACAGATGCTTGCCTTGTAAACCACTGTGGCTTTTCAGCAAATGCATTCCTTAGTTGTTGGATTATGGCTTTGTGGGTATCTGGGCTAAGATCCTTAAATGGTTTCCAATTATCATTCTCCCATTTCAGATTAAATTCTTTCTCCCAACAGAATTACCTTATAATAGTATTCACCTTTATAAATAGTCCTTTCAAAGCATTAAGTGTGTATATTATTGGTTTGGACTTAATTCTGTTTGCACATAACAAATGTGATCAAATCATTATCAGTTATATCTAAGCTATGGCTAATTTTTCGTTCTGTGATCAATTCCTTTTCATCTGACAAGATGAGGTCTAATATAGAATTCCCCTGTGTTGGATGCAACACTTTTCGAGTTAGGAAATTGACATTTAAAATATTTTGAAATTCCAAGTACATTTTAACACTGGCAGCATGAGACCTCCGGCATATGTCACTCAGATTGAAATTCACTGCAGCACAGCAGTGTTTTCCCTATATGTTGTAGGTGGGTAAAGGCATAGGTTATGCTGTTCTCTAGTGTGATTTGATATCAGCTAAGTACCCTCTCAACTTCTGACTTATCCGTTAGAACACTGACCCATAAACATTCAAGATCATTTGCTTCCGATTGCCATCAACTCAGAAACAGGTAACGCCACTTTTGAAGTGCTTTCTGTCCACTTGATCCAAAATAGATTATAACAATTGATTTTGACATTCCAGTTTTCCAACCAGTTTTAGCAAGAAAAACTAGGTCAAATCTGTGCTAAAAAATGACCTCTTCTGCTGGTGTCAAGTTTCCAACAGTAAAAAAGAACCTACTGAAAGATCTCTGCTCTTTGTGTTCTTTAACATCCCGGTTATGGTTTCTTTTACCATTTCCATTTGCACTTACCACAAGCTCATTGGTTCCTTCTCACCATTTCCATTTCCTTCAAGCTCCCAGACTCCTGAGCCAGTCAGTCCCTTAGAAGAACTGTTCCTTTATTGCAAGAAATTAAGCAGCAGGCTCTCATCAACAGAAAGTGACAACATTTTCTGCAAACCAAAAGCCTTCACGTTATGTCACTCACCTACAGATTAAGCCTTGTCTTTTCTACTTGCTCTTTTCCATTGCTCAAAGGTCCTGATGGATGTCGGAGAAAATGAGAGGTCCTGAGAGAAAAAAAGCCTGCTCACTGCAAGCGTTCATCTATAATCTAATGACCGCCCACAAACCTTCCTTTAAGTATTGATAAGATATTGTCACTGATTCTTTGCTTGCCAACTTCAGAAACTTACTTAGCTTTGAGAGATACTCCCATTTGAGAGAAGCTCATTCGGAGCTCATTTGAGCTCCAAAAAAGCACGCAAGCCCTTGGAGGACCCGTTAACACCTCCAGCTGGGCTAGTTTCTCACAGCTTCCATATTTTTCATGGCTTACACCGGACTTCGCGGCTCACCTGGCCTGC
>NW_009260413.1:2255644-2302405 GCF_000687185.1 Egretta garzetta | reverse complement strand
AGTGTGCCCGGCCGGTGGTGGGTGAAGGCCAGGAAGGCGCCAAGGGCGGCTGTCTGCCCGCAGCCGGGGCTGGGCAGCCACAAGGCCGGAGGAGGTTTGGAATGTGGGTCAAGCACTGCAAATCCAAGTGCTGGCTGGGGCCGTGAGCTCATCCAGATTACTTGGAAAAAATTCCATCTCTTGTGCTGGCTATAGATTTCAAAAATTTATTGGTTTTTTTAATCAGTCATGCCAGCACTTTCAGTGTAATAAAATGGCGTAGCTGTAAGTCTGTCCTGTCGTGCTCTGACATACTTTTATTTTACGAGGTGCCAGCAAATAGGTCCACAAAGGCAGCGGGATGTAGCCGTGCCTACTTCCTAGGCTGCTTCCCTTCCTGGGAATTCCTCAGCCTCCAGTTAGGTTGATGCGTGCCTCAGAAGGTGTGTGGGAAGCTCTAGGCGGTGGCGAACGGGTTTCCTAAAACGTGCGGGGAAAGGCCGTTGCGGTCAGTTGGAGTGATTCCAGCCTGGGGAGAGATTCCCTTGACCATGTGGTTAAACATAGCGCTTCTTTAGAAACAAGATGCACTGCCTTGCCTCTCACCGAATTCTGTGGGTGTTTGATTAAGCAAATGAGGTGTGGCTTGGGCCCTGTAATGAAGGATTAAGCCAGAAAGGGGTTAGCAGTCTTTAAATGTTCAGCAACAAATTCATGTGAATGTAATAGCTTGCATTTCAGAAGGATTTGTTGCTGATACCTTCTGTCATGTGTCTCTGTGGTTGTAATTTACTTGTAAAGATTAGTTACCTTGGAAATGAGGGAAAAACACGGTCCATTTCACTGTGAAAGCAACCTCCCCCTTCTAAAATAGAAATTAAAGTGACATTATTATGAAATAGATTTTTTTTTTTTTTCATTCCCAAGCTCTGTGTGTGTGAGCTTTGAGTTGAAATAGGCATCAAGGCAATAGTTTTAATCCTTGTGAGGTAGTAATGGGCTCAGGAACGTGTCTGCTTATGTGCCTCGTGTTAGCATGAGACCCATGTGTGTGCCAGCCTGTCTTACCATATACTTGATTTCTGTGGGGTGGGAACCTGGGGCATGTGGGCTAGCAAGGAGCTGTTGTGTGCTCCGGACAGGTCCCATGTGGGTGCAGCCTGGAGCCTGAGACCTGTGGCATGCCACAAAGTACACCTACCCGTCAACCACTTTTCATGGTTGCAGTGGGTCTATCAGGGCTTTCAGGTCTCCTTCTAACTGCTTACCTCTGCCTTCTGTGCCCCATAGCTGCAGATGGTCAGCTCTCCTGCCTTGCCAAATTCAACAGTTGCCTTTGAGACATGGTCTGTTTGCTTTTTCTCACCTAATACCTCGAAACTAAGAGGCTTGTAGAAAGCTTTGCATCTTCTCTGGGCTTCAGTATTGTTGTTTCAAAGTTTTAATTACTATTTCTCACTGAATAGCATTTTCCTAAAAAGAGGTTTTTCCTTTCCATATTGTTTCTGGATCCAAACCTGTCATTTACTATAAGAAGTATAATCTTTCATAGTGATTAATTACCCGTATGTTTTTATTCTATTCATTTTTTTTCCCATGGCACACTTGTGCAAAATGTTGCCACCTCTGATTGTAGATTGCTTATAAATAACATTTTTTTTTCTTTCTGTAACAAATGTTATCATTAGTGTTAAGCCCTAAAAGAATGACTTAGGGGCAATACCGTATCCTGTCATCTTCTCAACCTGTAATTGTCTTTGTTATTCTGTTCCAAGTAACACAAGTAAGAAAATTACTTCACTATAACTGTAACAAAATATTGCATCAATGAAATGGCTTTTGATCCCAGAAAGGCTAATATATAAAACATTTGCTAGTCTGATGCTGATCATTCAGTATCAAGTTGATTCATATCTAACATTTATTTCCTGTAAAATAAATTTCCTTTCACTACTGCAGCAAATAGTTAAAGTCTTCCCCCCTTCCTATTATATTCTGTTTCCCATCCCTATTAAAAGTTTGTGCCTTGAGGCCTACCAGCAGGGCATGCAATACCTACATTAAACCAAATTTAAAAGTAAGGGTGCTCCTGCTGCTAACGTCCTCAGATCACAGACATGCAAAATGAAGGAACTGGCAGCTGAAACTTTAATGGTAGGAAATGTAGACTGAATACTTGGGGAAAAAACACAGTAACTCTATATGACAAAAAAGTCCTATTAGCATTTATGTACTTCAAAATGACGAGCTAGACGATTCTACATAACTGTGGGGCTTTCGGCTTTTGTTTTAAGTAAAACCCTGTGTTGTAAGTATAGCATTACTTACATTTTTTATTCAAAGGATTGTTACTATTATGACCATGTATTATTTTGAATGTTAATAGAGTGCCTGTTGTTGCATTGCACACTGCATGTTCAATCACTTCTCCGTCTTATGTATTAATTTAAAATATTATTAATACTTGGACCTAGATAGCTTGAGGAAGCACAAGGAATCACATGCAAGTAAGGTTCTTGAATCAGTTGTCCCTGCAAATCAAAAGCACTTCAGTGAAAGAGAGAAAAACATTGAAAGTAAGATCATGACCATTCCTGTGCATTATGTCCTACTGAAGTAATGCTGATGTTTTTGCGAAACTGGAGTCCAGTTTTACACGTAATGCACTGGAAATAAAAGACAGTTGACTGGGAAGCAGCACAAAGATAAGAAACTGCATCACTGTGAAGACATTTTTTCAAGTAACGTTGATTTTTGTTGTTTGTTTTAGTTAAAATGAGTGTGTTGCCTCAAGCAATCCTACAAAGCCCAGGGGAGCATCCCAGGTTCATAGAGCAGACTGTTTGCCCCTCGTTAGACTTTGCAAGGTATGTACCTCTTTTCTTTCAGAATACCATTTTTACTATGAATAGCTTCAATCAGCTATACCAAGGTGACAAAGTATGTTTGCTTTTTTGCAATATTTAAAACTGCAAACATCAGAGGGAAGGAAATTCTCTCTTAGGGAAGTTTCGTATTTAAAAGGGGGAAAAAAACAAAATAGGAAGTGTGTTCTATTTCAGGTCAGTATTTCATCCCAGTATTTCAAAACCCCTTCAAGACCTGTAGGAAGTTATTTCCATTTAGCATTGATACAAATGCAGGTCATTGAAAATGTACTTATTTGGATGAAAAACAAGATTTTTTTTTCCCCCCATTCAGACACAAACCTGTTCGTGTCTCTGAAAATAAAATTGGCTTGAAAAACATTCACCTGTAATTAATAACTGAGAGAGTTAACAACAGTACCATAATACTTTCAAGGCATCTTCTTGCACATGCCTACATGGCTTTCCATTCCGTTGCACTTATTTCTCATCTTAGTTAGTTGTATCCATACATTTTTGTCTTGCTCTGTGAGTACTGCTGTCTCAGTTGCTACTCCTGCCTCACTATGCTTTTTCTCCTGGAATTGCTGCCATTTCAGAAAAAAAATGTGGTTATTTTCTTCTTCCTCCTCTTTGGGTTGTTTTTTGGGTTTTGTTCTGTTTTGGTTTGTGTGTGTGTCCCCCCATGTCGTGTGTCGTGTCCCCCCAGTGTTGTCCTTAGTCTTTGGCTGAAAGGTCTGGGGCATCTCAGAGTTCAGCAGCTGCATGCCCATGTGTAAAAGCAGTAAGGATGTAGAAACGTGGTATCCTTGGGCCCAGTCTTTCTGAGGGGCTTGTACTGATAGGTGTCCTCTCACACATTGGTAGAATAAGGATATGCAATGATGCCTTACAATTTTTATTTATTTTTTTTTAAATCTTTTATGGCTGGAGCTATGTTTTGCAGCCATCACTTTTTCCAGTAACTACACTGCTGGAGAAATTACCCCAGAGGTAGGTGGCTTGTTTCTTCCCTGTACTTGGGGAGCTTCGTGTTCAAGAAAATCATTCTACGGCAGTCCTATAAATGCTGTGCCTATTTGCAGAAATGAAATGTGTGATTCTGTAATGGTCTAGACCATGCTGTAGATGCCTAGTAATTAGAGCAAGACAAGCTCTATCATTTTCTTTGATAGGAAATTTTGAAAAAAATGGAGTCTGAGGTAACAGAATAGGCAGTGGGGATAGAAAGTTATGTGAGAATCAGTTTGGTAAAGCCAGTTGTATTTATCATGAAGTTTATTTCTAGAAAAAAAAATTAGTAGCTTTTTTTTTGCTGCATAGACTGGTAACAGACATAATTACAGTATGGTGTAAAATGTTAACTCCAGGATAGGTGTCCATTGGATTAAAATATATTTGTCTTTAATAAGTGAATGATTTAAAATTAAATAGGAGCCAATTTACAGGTGAAGTAGACTTTTTTTATAAACTATTTATGAAATGCAGTGAGTCATCATGGAAACACTGGAGAAAGAAGGTTATAGCAGTTTGGAAAAAGCAGGTGACAACTTCTGGAAGAAGAGAAACAATTAATGCCTCTTAGCCAGTGCCATCCTCACCTCATTTCTCTATTAAGAAACAACATCCATTCCGAGTCACAGTCTCGATTCTTCACATTCATTACTTCTTTGTTTTTAATTTTCATTGCATATAAGAAGCCATTTTAAATAATGATTATTTGAGTTGATGGAATTTTCTACTGTGTATTTTTTCCTATGTATCATCTGCCTGGTTTTTTTATGTGTTATTGCTACATTAACATAATTGATAATAACAGCCAGGATGAAATAAGTATTTATTATTTTTAGTAACTTAAATTCTTTATGATGCATGTCCATGTTTGTAGTTGCATCAGTCCAATATAGGGTATTACAGAACTTGGGTAAACAGTAATTGGTTTGCAAGTTGTTGCTTTTTTTTTTTTTTTCCCCCCCCCTGGGCTGTAGTTGTCTTTAAGTAATTGGTTTGCAAGTTGTTGCTTTTTTTTTTTTTCCCCCCTGGGCTGTAGTTGTCTTTAAGGTAGAGGGTGTTACCAATGAGTACTCAGAAATTTTTTTGTGGTTTAACCCCAGTCAGCAACCAAGGACCACACAGCTGCTCGCTCACTCCCCCGCAGTGGGATGCGGGAGAGAATTGGAAGAGTAAAAGTGAGAAAACTCGTGGGTTGAAGTAAAGACAGTTTAACAGATAAAGCAAAAGCTGCGCATGCAAGCAAAGCAAAACAAGGAATTAATTCACTGCTTCCCACTGGCAGGCAGGTGCTCAGCCATCTCCAGAAAAGCAGGGCTCCATCACACGTAATTGTTACTTGGGAAGAAAAATGCCACCACTCTGAATGTCCCCCACCCCCTTCCTTCTTCTTCCCCCAGCTTTATATGCTGAGCATGATGTCACACGGTCTGGAATATCCCTTGGGTCAGTTGGGGCAGCTGTCCCAGCCCTCTCCCCTCCCAACAACTTGTAGACCCCCAGTCTACTCGCTGGTGGGGTGGGTGAGAAGCAGGAAAAGCCTTGACTCTGTGTGAGCACTGCTCAGCAGTAATGAAACCATCCCTATGTCATCAACACTGTTTTCAGCACAAATCCAAAGCGTATCATTATGCCAGCTACTGGAAAGAAAATGAATTCAGTCCCAGCTGAAACCAGGACAACTAGTCAGCTTACCCTGCTCTGCCAGGTGCACAAGTAGCTGGGAGGGGACACAGCCAAGACAGCTGACCCAAACTGGCCGAAGGGGTATACCATACCATATGACGTCATGCTCAGTATGTAAACTGGGGGGAGTTGGCTGGGGGGCAGCAATTGCTGTTCGGGGACTGGCAGAGCATTGGTCAGTGGGTGGTGAGCAGTTGCATTACTTGTTTTTCCTGGGTTTTGTTTATCTCTCTCTCTCTCTCTCTCATTTTCCTTTTCATTATTATTATTATTATTATATTTTATTTCAATTGTTAAACTGTTCTTATCTCAACACTTAAGTTTTCTTACTTTTGCTCTTCAGATTCTCTCCCCCATCCCATGGGGGCAGAGGGTGAGCAAGTGGCTGTGCAGTGCTCAGTTGCAGACTGGGGCTAAACCGCGACACTAGCGTAAGCACTGCTTAGCACCAACTAAAATATCAGTGAGTTATCAATGTTTTTTCTCATACTAAATCCAAAACACATCTCTATACCCGCTACTATCCCAGCCAGAACAGAGACAAATTTATACCTTGACTATAAGGCAGGTGGCATTTTAAATTGTCTATGATTCTAGGGGCTTTTCCCGTGGTTGTTTTTTTTTATTAAAATACCTTTGAGAAGATAATGAGAAGGCATCAGGCTTTCCTTTGTTTCAGTCTGAGATGATTTTAACTGCAGTGTAGATTGAATTGGAGTGAGCTGATAGGAGTGCCTAGGAATTTGCTTGTTGTAGCTGACTGTTTCAGTCTGGGGGTTTGGACTCCCCTCCACACCCCCCCATATCTGGTGTGTTCTCTATGTGCTACTGATGTGCAGAAAGCTCATTTCTGCAGTCTTAAAGGACAAAGGTCAGCCAGGGGTTTTTGTGTTGTCTACTGAATACTTCATATTTAATTGCCCAGAGACAGCATTTTTCAATTTTTCTATTACCTTATATAAACCTATTGAATCTTGAAATATGTTTTACATCAGTTTAAAATACACAGTAATCACCTTATCTTCATTATCCTAATGACATTATGTATTTTCCTAAATTGTGAATATTTTGGTGTGAAAATTTTGATATTGATTACTTTTTTGTATTGATTATAACTGTATTTTTATGGCAATATCCATAAGGTGTATATTTTGCATGGTCAGCAGCAACTCATATGGCTTGTGTTATGTGCAGCTTGAAAGCATAAGCCTCTGTTGGTGCAGCTCAGTAGTAGTAAATTCTGGAACAAATTTAAATGCCCTATTTGTGCCGGAAGTTTTCACTATTACATTGTTTTAAAATCCGACATGTCAAAATATCTCTACACTGCTTAGCTATTTTGTTTTCATTTAAATGAACTTCATGAAGTGTCTTTGGTATTCTCAGAGCAATAAGGAGCATGACACTTATATTAGCTAACATTATGAAAAGAATTTACTCTCATCCTTGTAATGAAAGACAGCAGTGTAATACAGACAGAGAAAGAGGAAAGTAATAGATTTATGTGGAACACTAATGTTGAATTTCTTTTATCTTTGAGTGATTAACCAGACAATCTTTATGCTCTTTTAAAGAAGAATAAAAATAAATTCTCATTACTTTTATAAAGATAATATCCTCTACGGTTGGGATATCAGGATCTATTTAAATGCACTTTATGGTCAGTAAGTGCATATTACCCTTAAAATTGAAGGCATCCTTTGTGTATCAGACTGGAGATGCAAAGAGATGCTGGCTCAAGTGAAAGGTGAAATGATGTACAGTTCAAATTTTAAAATTGGATCCATGCATCCTGAAATTTGCTGTTTATTTTAACGCCCTTTGGACTACCACCTTAGTGCACCACCTTTTGCAATATACTGCTCAAACTGTAGAAAGCTGAGAGCAGTATAAAAAGTCTGCATTGCACTAAGGAAAACATTCTGTGTTGGGTTTGGGATATTTTTGTTGATTTTCTTCTTTTTAATTTTGAAAAAGTTAAATACAAAATAGACTGGACCACTCTGGTCCACACTGATAATGCAAAAATGTAACAGTTCTGCTTCAGAAAAAAGTTTAAATATAGGTAGCTTAATCAATTATTATTGGTTTAGCTAATACACATTTTCTTCTAGTTTAGACAGAAATATCAGATAACCAGGTCCTTGAAAGCTAATACCCACTCTGTTTTGTTTCAGAAATAAAGATTTGAAATAGCTACAGACCAAAAAATTAAAAAGATATTTGTATGTGTTTATAGAATGTCTGATATATTACTTTGTCAATATTTCAGTATTTAGCTCTACTTGGCAATACTAATATATTATACATGCTGCAGAATTCTATGTTAGCACCTCACAGTGTTTCTTTTAATTTTTTTCATTTAAATTTAGGATTCATTTGATCAAAGACAAAGATGGCATAGATGATTATTTGGCGAAGAATATCAAAGGGTTGTCAAAACAAGAAGCTGCCGCGTAAGTTGGCTTTTTTGAGGCATTTTAACATCCATAAGTTTATTGTTTCCTTTGTTTCTAGTCATCATAATCATTTAAATTTAAAGTTCCCTAGGCCCTACCCTTTTTAGTGGAACTTGGAATTTAAAAATTGAAGTTGATATTAAATAATGATAGTTCATTTCTCCTGATCTTGAATATATCAAAGCATTTAACTCCTTGGTTTTACTAATTTGTATATTTACTGAAGTATTATATCACATTTGTAACATTATTATTAAATTCTGTCATTAATTATATTTGAAACTGTGTTCTTTTCTTTGCTTTTTTTTTTTCCTTTGTGCCTCTGTGAAATATGTCCTCTGGGGTGGAAGCTTAGGATACCAACACATACGTTCTTGTAATTTTGAATTATTATTTAGCCAAGCCCAAGCGCTGACTTCCGCAGTGAAGCATTTAATACACCATTAGTTATTTAAAAACCTAATGAATGAAAGAAATCTAGATAACTTTTGATTTCTTACAGCTGAGTTATTTACATTTAGACGTTACAAGAGACTATGACTGACTTATTCTTCTGGAGTCTTTTAACAGATCTGGGGTTCAGCACCATCAAAATTAATGAAAGAATTCTAACAAATCTGAATTGCTGGTTGCTTAAGTGAGATGATTTATTTATTTCAATATTTAAATAATAAAAAGATGCATATACAAGGGCTCTAGACACCTTAACAATTAATATTGCAAGATGATCCTTGCAGCATAAAAACATTCTATCAACCAGAGAGGAATTCGACCAGCTAGTTTCTTGCAAAATGTGCTTCTTTTCTCCTCCCTAGCCTAAGAATGTACCTGCAAAACTTCCCTAAAAGCTTTCAAATTAAAATCTAGAAAATTCCCAAATTTGAGATAAAGGGTAATAACTTCAGCAGTGTTCTGAAACCATACCATATAATAGTCAGCCAGCAGACACACTTTCCTTTCCTGTGATACATGTCTCATTTACCTTTATTGTTACAATGGTAACATGATAAAGCTAAGAAGTGTTCTGACTGTCGGTACAAAGATTGTAACGTACCTGGTCGGATGATCTAGGAGAGCAATCTGCTTAAAGCAAACTTGTACCCCACTTCTTTTATTTGAATTAAGTGTAGGTTCAAAGATGATGGACTAAAGATTAGATCAATGATGGAATTGGGCAGGACCTTCTCAATATGTCATCCTAGGGTCTGCAAAGTTCAATTTGTTCCTTTGTTTCTGTAGGAGGGACTCTGTTATCATGGTCACAGTCTTTGGGAGAGAGCAGCCTGACAGTGACAGGAAAGTGAGTTAGGTGAGGTAGGGGGAAGTGCCACATTACTGCTCTGTGAGTACATGTGGTTGATGTAGGACAGTTACCTTTGATCATGCTGTCCTACTAATCATGCTAGGTGTCATAGCTGGTTTAAATATTCCCTGCGTAAAGAGAAGGAAGCTAAGACTGGTCTTTGACTTGGTCACATTCTGCACGAGCTGGACCAGCGTAAGGAACAGATCCTTCCCGAGCAAATGCTGTGCTGACAGAGGTCCTGTCCCCTGAAAAAAGGGTAGCATAGTTGTTCTGTGAGGGGAGAAGTATCAGACTTCAGGGAGCAAGCACAGAAACAAGTACGTTCACTGATTGTCACCCTAGTTCCGTACCAGCTATGCAGTGCTGCTGTAGTCATTGCGCTACAGCAGTTGTTGCAGACTGACTTGCCTTCCCAGTGAATCATTTCAGTCTTTGGCCCCAGTGGATTTCCATAGTACGCACACCATGCTAGGGACAGAAATGTCCTCTCTGTGATTACACAAGTCACTGCTATTTTAGGAAGGCCTTGGGGCTTCAAAGAGCATTTTACAGCTCTGATTTGATCAGGTCAGCTTTTTACTGCTATTAAAAAAAAAAAGAAAAAAAAAGGAACAAACAAAACAAAACAAAAAAAACAACTCAAAAAATCCTCCTATACAATTTCTCTTTTTATATCCAAACCCTGAGTCTGGGGGTTGTGGAAAAGAAAACCAGCAAGGAAATCCACAATGAAGTGAGAATTTTGTCATCTGTTCTGCAATACCTACACAAAGTGTGGTGTTCCCTTACTGCTTTGTAATGTGCTGTTTTTCAAAGTTATCAAAGCCTCTTAGAAGATTAAACTGAAATGTCATAGGTATTTTTCTATGGAATTTTTTTAAGTACATATTTTAAAAGATTATGTTCATGATCTGTGTATTTAATTATTCTCAGAATTTTAGCTTTTGATAATAGCTCAGCAGTTACAAAATTTCTATAGTATGTGATTTACTAATGCTGTTCCATAAACCTGCTATAATCATTTGAGAACAAACAAATGGTAACAAACTAGCAGCTACACAGTTGTATTAATACTAGGCTAATCTAGTTATAAAAAACTAAACGCCTCAACTGTAATTTTAAACCAATTTATAAATTAAGGCAATGCCATATCTGTAAATAATTTTACTGAAATCAATGTTGTGCTTTGTATGTCTCAGCAGACAACAGATATTTTTATTTTTAAAAGTGTGAGAAATGGCTTATAATATGCTGTGCAGTTTTTTAAAATATTGTTTCCATTCCAGAAGTAGAGTATTGCATTTCTTTATAAAAGGACAGGATATCTTTCTCTTACCACCTAAATATCTGTACTTTTGTTTAATATGGAGGCTAACTTAATAAGTTAGTCATTATTTTGTCAAGACAAATTCTTATAGCCACTCTCCTGCTTAATATTAAGCAACCCCCTTTTTTTGGTGCATGTTACACAGATAACAAATTTATTACCTCCTAAATAAAGGAAAGTATCGGTAGTATCACATTTATGGAAACAAGCAACATTTTTTAAAGCTGTTTCCTAAAATTGTATCCTTCACAATCTTTAAAATTAAGATAAGCTACTTTCTTCATAACTGAAGGAAAAGAAGTTGCAATTATCCTTCTATTACACAGTATTGTACTCTGTTCCAAACTTCAGTAAATGAGAATAATTCTGTTAAGTGTGTTATGTTATAATCTCATTTTTGTGTGGAAAAATGTGGAGATGTTTTTCATTTTTTTTCTTTGTAATAATTCTTTTGTCCCAGGGTGATACAATAGAAGAGGAAGAAAAGAACGTGCTTAAGAAACATAGTACTTTAATTATATTAAAATAGGATATTGCTTTAGTTTTTTCATTGATTTTTTTTTGTTTCCTTCTCTAAGACTTTAACTTGAAATAAGAGGTGAATGCAGTGTAAGCAGCTGGAAATGGAAAAAAGTAAAGGTGCCCATTAATGCAGAATGTCACTGCTGTCTTGCCAGAGAATTAGGCTTTTGTAAGCTTATGAGGAGGTTGGCTGATTCCACTGGCCTTCAGTGTGCTTTCCCTGATACTTTCTGGTTTTGATCTTGACTCTCCAAACTGTTAATGGCTCAAAATCAGGTTGCAGTATAAATTAAAAATTGTCCTTATGACTGATCTAAGAGTCAAAAAGTTTATGATGAGTGGTGAAGTAAGGCATTTTCCATCAAGAGATTGATTCCAGGGTTGAATCTTCAAATGAGTTTGGAGCCTAGAATGGACCAGAATTTGATATTGTCATTCATGTTTCCTCATCTTTTTGTCAGGGCGAGAAAGATCAGGTAATAGTTCTCTCCTCTTCATACAAATTAAAATTGTCCAAAGATGACCATATCATCAAAAAAAGAGTTAAAAACTAGAAATAGAAAATTTTGAAATCTTTTTGGCGAGCAGAACAGCTTTCTTTAGTAGTAACAACAAAATATTACGTTAGTGATACTACTAGATGTATTTTGGTAAATCAGATGATGGAGTTTTAGTGTCCTCACTCAAGACTCATTGATAGTCAGATGATATCTAAATTATTATACAGAGACAGTACAGGCCGACCTAGATGTGCAGAAAATCTGTATTTGTGTTTTCTGCCTTGTGAGTGGTCTATCAGAGTGTTATGGAAAGCTTGCCTTGAAAAATTTGTGTCAGTAAAGACATGCTTTAATACGACTTTTTCAGGCAGGAGATAAGATTATCTTATAGGCATTCAATCATATGCTTTTGAGATACAGTGGGTTGTTCTCCTTACAATTCACCAGAAGGCTGGTCCACTTCAAGATTATCGGGAATGCAAAAAGGCAAAGGTTTTCCTTTTCAGGTGGACTGTGACCCCCAGAGCAATTGCCAGCCATCTCAGCTAATACTGGGAAGATCAATTATTAAACTACTTTGCAGATTGTTTACTGAAAACTGGAATATAATGTTTTTGCTCTAGGAGTGATGCCTGGTGAATATTGTAGCAATTTTTTGCTTCCATAAACTTTTGTCCTTCTCTGCAAAAAGAGCAAAGGGGTTTTCACCTAGGTTTAACTGATCCAGAGGACGAGGTTAATCACACCATATAATCAATGGAAATAATTAAGAATAAGTCATTTGATTAGTTGAGCCCCAATATTACTTTTCAAGCACCTATTCCTTTCCATTGCTTATATAGAGAGCTTAGGGTGACCAGCTCAGATGTAGACATGTACATTTACTGCTGAATCCCACACTGGAGGTCTATTGAATTTTGAAAGCTGAAAAAAGTTCAGGTAGAACTCTTCGAGAGCTGCATTCACTAATGCCCTCCCCCTCAAGTTTCTGCTGGTTTCAGTGTCGGTATCAGCTAGGTAGAGTTAAGGAAAAAAGATGTAGGAAAATCTAATGAGGAATTAAGTGTTAGTGCTCCAGATAAGTTTGTGGAAATAAAAGATTTCTTTCCTCCATCCTTACTTCTTCTACCAGTTGGTATCTGAATATTCAACCCCCATCTGTCCTCCAAGACTGAAGAGGAAGAAACTTCCTCTAATTGAGGCCAGGATGATCTGGAGAGTCCACTGAGGGAGAAGAATGGGGTTGTGGGCTGATGGAGAGCCTAGCTTGAAGGGTGTTTTATTCTTTGTTTTCATCATAGCTATGATGGACTAGTAAACCCTACTGTTAGACTGGGCTGTTAGATCTGATCTTGATCTCTGTGAATACATCATTTAAATTGTGAGAGTTTTGGTACTCATCTTTATTTGCTTTTCTATTTGTCCTTATTCTAGTCTTTTGTGTCGATGTTCAGCTTCCTTAAAGAACTGGCCCACAAATAGCCAACTGCAATTTCGATTGATCCAGACTTTTTAGTAGCTGTCACATCTAACAAATAAATTAATGATGTGGCTTCATAGGTGACCTATGAAATCTTTTACTCAATGAATAGATTGGGACTTTTTTTTCATTGAGAGGTCATCATACTGCCATGTTTTCTTTTTCACAACCTGAAATCTTTACTGGGGCTTCCCAATTTGAACATGCATAATTTAGGCTTGGGAATTTTGTGTTGTAGGGTGGATTTGACCATTTCTGTGTTATGGAGTGAGGCGCTCAAGGGACAGGGGAGGGGCACTGCCAAGAATAAGGGTTAGGAAAAATGTCTTGTTGGTGTGAGGTTAAGGCAAGGAAGGAGGAGGGGCAGCTGCTATTACTAGAAAGCTTGCAAAAGGCAATTTCAGACACAGGCAGATAATGTGTAGGTGCAGATACGGCTTTTCCCTTGTATTTCAGTCCTTGATTGTACAGTACTTGGATCTAGTGATGCACTGATTTGAACTGCTTCCATTTCTTCTGTGTATAACACCATGAAGAGGGAGAGAGGAGAGCTCAAGGCAGCTAAAGAAGGACATAGCAGCAGAAGGAGAGGGAAGCAAACTGCTCTTTCCTAGTCCCAGCAAGATTTTGCTGTTCTTGCTTTTGTCAATATTTGGATATGACCTGTGAGCACCTTATGACCTTCTTCTTGCACATTACTCTGGTTGAGAACAGGTGGAATGTTGTGTCAACTCATTTACATTTTATGAGGAAATTTCTTCACTTTTAAATACTAAAAACTATGGAACAGGGTAAATCGGAGCCAAAGAAATGTATCCTTTCATAGTAAAAGAAATTTTAAATTAAGGCACTCTATCCCAAACTCCCTGCTGATTGTGGAAAGGGAGATGGCACAAGTCACTTATTGAGCTAGTTGATAAATTTTAAATTTCTTTCACAATATTATTTAAATATGTATTTTTTTCTGTCTGAATAATTCCTAACAATCTTGCCTGCCATGACCAGGATTCAATGTTTATTAAACAACTTTCAAAAAGAGATTTTAGCACTTAGAGGCACACATTCTTTTTGGTCAAATGAATGATCTCTGCAAATTCCAGCCCTGATAAACATATTATTTAGTGTAATTAGGCAGTGATCTAAAGAACAGAACTGTGTGGGAAGTGAATGGTTTGCCTTTCCTAAAGAAACTTCTCTGTGCGTTTGTGTAATGTGAAAGGTTTTTCTTGAAAAGGTTAAAAAAAGTTCTAATCAACTTCTGTACATTATGTAGAACTTCATTTTCTAAACTCTGCAAAAGAAAGTTTCATATTTAATGGGAAATCATGAATTATTCCATTTATTATCTACTTCCTCCTTTCAAAGACATGATCTGGATAAAAGGCGGGGTGAATAATTTCAAAAAATACAATACATTTTTAATGGGAAGGTGCAAACTACAGATTCTCATGACTATTAGCAAGTATAGAGGAAACAGAATTTTACTTGCAAAAACTCATCAAACTCTTGCAAAGATAAAATACATGACATACTTTAATAAAGAAGAACACAGTGAGCTGAAGGTTTTTTTTTTATGTAACTTGTTGTTTTTACTAAGTTTGGTCTTATGGTTTTCTAGTGCTTTCATTTCTCAATAGTTCAACAATATTTACTGCTGAAGATAACGTCAAGCAATACACAACTGACTTCTGTTTTTAAAACACTCCACAAAGGTGAAGCATCTCTAACATATAAGAAGAGTCTGAAATAAGGACAGACAGTCTAACTTGCCTTGGTGAGATCATGACTTCCTAGTAATTCTCACAGTGAATCCTCCCGAATTGTGTAAAATCCTCTTTTCTTTTCCTCTTAATCTCGGTGTGGTCTGTTTGTCCTTAGACTACTAAGTTCTGTTGGGGACTTGGATGTGGTATCATAAACAAAAGCAAAAATACTGTGGGCATTGTTCACAGCAATAGTATATAAATGCATAGGGATTTATGATAATTCATAGCATCAGCTTGAGAAGATACAGAAAGTAAATAATTATGATTATCTTTTTCTAAAGATAATTTTGCACACTGAAAGAAACCTGCAGAGAAATTTAATGACTTCTCTGATATCATGCATATCACATGGAAAGGGTTGCAAACTCAGAAGTTTCTGGCTCTCAGTCCATTAGGTCAGCTCTGAAATAAAAGGGGAAAGTTGAGAAATACTTCATTTTGATAAATAACAGTCCATAAAATATGGTTGGAATTCCTTTTTGTTAATGAACATAATTAATTTAGAAAGAAAAGCAGAAAGATTGATGAAGATAATGGATTTTTTTTCTGATTATGCTTGAAATAATCACAGGTGTGTGTGCTCTTGTATGAAGAACATTTTTATAAGAGTGGCACCTTTATCTTTATTTTTAGTGCTTTCTTTGCATTTATGTTTAGGGACAGAATGTTCCCAAAGTTCATTGCTAAATTTATATTTCCATTTTCTGGGTTAATGAGGATTCTTAATTATTACAGTACTTACATTCATTTTAAAATACTTTTTCTGTGTCATCCTTTGATGTTTATAATTGATTAATTTTTCATTCTTTGTAGTATTAAAGTGGCAGTGTAGCTTTGAACAAAAGGAAGCAAGTTCAATATATGTGTTCTTTGCGGGATCCTGCTGACAGGTTATACATCCACCTTTGCATGATTCAGGTTAAAGTGTGGTTTGGCAACAGTAGGAGACTGTGAGGCAGTAGATGAAAAAATACTGCGTTAATTATGCTGAAAGTTATGCTACCTATATATATGTAGTATAAAGTACCTATGTATTTATTTTCTGTTATAATTTATTTTCATCTTTCTATTAGTAGTTCTGAATACATAGCTCTATAAACCTTTTCTTACTTGAAAAAAAAATCTGAATTGTTACAAAAGGCAATTTCAAATATATGTTCTTCCCTTTCACGATACGTACAAATTGTCATGCAACATTTTTGATTTACTATTTAGAGTAGGGAATTCCTTTTATAACATTCAGGGGGTTTGTGGATTTTATGCTTTTTGTATTAGGACATTAGCTATTGCATCTTTATAATTTGGAATTAAAAGCCATGCATGCCACCCCAATATAATTTAATTCTCAGCCTTAGTAAACAAATATTCTGATGTGTAAGCTAACCGTCTATTACTACTTAATGGCATTTACTGTACTTTCTTATCTTTCTTTAATGAGATTGCTATAGTCTACAATTTAACATATTACCATCCCGTAAATATTTCATTAAAAGAAAAGTATTTAAATGGACAGTCTTTAAACTAGGATTAAAGAGGGCTGTGCCCTGATTCAGTTAAATAGCTTTGTATCAGTAGCAGTATGTGGTGAAAATGTGCTGAGTACCTTGACCAACTGAGGGCTTGACTCACTAAAATACTTAATATGTAAATTTTCACACCAAACTCAAATACTCAGACGACTCGGATATATTTCCAAGTTAGCCATGTACCTAACCTGGTTGAATTGCAGCCCAGACACCTGACAATATAGGTTTCAACAGTGTGAGTGCATGGTTTTATACCACTGTAACCTAGATCGTAGCATCCCTGAATGCGATAGTCAAATCTTCAGCTTCCACATTTACCGAGTATTTGCATAAGTGCTTTTTGTCTTCAGCGATGCCCTGCAGAAGTTTTAACTATATATTAGGTGTGGGTCACTATCGGTGTTGCAAAATTGTTACAGTTTTTGGCTGTCTAACTATAACTAAATAATAATTGCTCTTTCAATTCCTAGGCAGAGCAGCCTGGAGTTACAAGCTCTTACAGCATGCTTGGCTTTTTGGTGTTTCTACTTACTGCATAAATTTTTTCAAATTTTAGTGAGGAAATCCTGCTGTCTCCTTCTTTATGCTGTGTTTGTTTGCATATAGGTTAAACACAAAGTAGCTAAGTATTCACATACTTGATGTAATTTTAATTTTCCTGGAAATTTATAGACAGAAAGTGTAGGGGGTGAAGTAAAATGCATTTGTTTATTTAAATTTAAGCAAAAATATCTTGATTCTTTTTTCATAATTTTGTGATCCTTCTCCGAGGCGTTTGTATCAGTCATTGACTTGCCAACTGCAGAAGGAAATCCCAAGTGTTTGAAACCTATTTGAATACAGTTTTTAAACATTGTAATAATTGGTAGAGTAATTATTTTACACTGGAAGTACACTTTAATATTTTATATACTACTGTTGTTTAATCCATGCCATTTTGTGCTTTACAAAATGGGATTGCTACAGTACACTTGTATTGTAATCAGCAGCTGGCATTAACCTATAATACAATTAAATCCTACAAAATCTGTAGATACGGACAAAAAAAAAGTCATCTGAAAACAGTAGGCTTTTGCACATATTTTGCATGCCTATAATTGACCACACTGGACAGGAGACATAGAGAATTAAGCCCATGATAAATAATTCTGTTATGCTATCCTGACTATTTTGATTATTTCTAACACCAGTACCTGCCTCTTGGCCTCTTAATTTCTTTTCTCTTTTCTTTCTTCCAGTGTAAAGGGTAGAATACAAATAACCTTGTTCAGCAGTATTTTAAGTTAAAGGGCATGTGCAATGGTACTGTCCTGATCTCCCAGCACTGCTTAAGAGTCTTGTAAAAGTACAATACCATCACACAGGAAGGTCCTCGGGATTGCAACAACAGTGTAATTTCATTAGCCTCGCTGAAGATTAGCAGTGATGGTTTCTGCACTGGCAACGGCAGATCAGAATCAGGTTTCTATGATTCCTCAGCACGACTCTAGATTGTTTTAGAATAGCAATGATAATAATAAAAGAAATCCGTATAAGAAAAATAAGTAGCTGTATAGTTTAAGAAAAGTAAAATGCCCGTAGCGATATCCAGGTACACTTCAAGCACAGTGTTAGCAGCAGCAGTGCCTTTTCAAGCTCACAGATCCGCGTTCAATAAATAGCTGCTTCCACCTGTGCGATATTATACTGGATGAACTCATCAGCTATACTCTGGTACCACTATAATGGCAACTTTAACTTTCGGTGGTTATTCATGTGGTGCTGAAAAATTCTTGTGGTGCTGAAAAATTCTTCTGGCCCATGCCCCTTGCCCCCCCCATGACACACATGCTGAAGCGCACAGAATTTTTCAGCACCTCCTACACAAAACACCGCATCACGTAACTGCTGGTGTGGGACAGATGCAGGACACCCGCCCAGACCCCCCCAGTGGGCCTCATTTCAGTGTTTCACCCAGCCCGCGTAAGCAAACTCTGTGCAACATCACCAGGGTTTCAGTAATGAGATGAGCGTTCGGTCAGAGGGGCAGTGGCTTCTCAGCATCGTCTGTGTTTGGGTTAAGCGTTATGGGTTTCATCTGTCGCATCTCAGGGATTTAAAAAAAAAATAAATAAACCCAATCTGCTTTAAATTAAAAACGGATTCATTGGTCCCTTTGTTTTAACCATAAATGCATAGATACGCTCCAGACTTCATTACAAATAATTTGTTCTAGAAATGACATCTGAATTCTTTTCTCCTGGCACGCGCGTATGGTCAGTCGGGGGGGAAGAGGAGGCGAGGTTTGTATTCCTGTCACGCGGCGGCTTTAAAATTGAAGGCAGCTAACGTGGCACAGCTGCCCGCGCCTTCCAATTGCCCCAGTTTAAGCGGGCAACCCTCGCCTGCTTTTGGCCCTCGGCTTTAGTGGCACCGGGAGCGGCCGGGTTGAGGCGGCGGGGGCTGCAGTTTTGCACATTTCCAGTAGATGCCCCCAGAGACCATTAAACCTCGCGAACGCCTCCCCCCGACCGAGAGGCCGGGCTGGTTTTATCATTTTCCTTCTGGAAGTAACGCAATTGTTCAAAGGAAACCTAAAATCGGTGCGGATGCAACGCAGAGAAGCAAACTTAGGTGTTTAACCATGTATCATCGCTTATCAGGTGGTAAGGTTGAAAAGGTTTAGCGTAAACCAGCTTATCAACGTAGCAGGAACATACTGCTAACGGTTGGATTCTATAGAAGAAATCATGTACGCTGAATTAGGTATCGGGTTTTGATATTGAGACTGGAAATAAAGTACCCTTCGACTGTGTAAAGCGTGAGATGTTCTGTTTAACCTCTCATTTTACATGCCGCGTGACATCGTGAAAAGCAGTACGCTAAAAAGATCGTGAGGACTGAGGGTTTATAGCTTACCTCAAGATATTAGGAAAAGTTTTCTGCTGCCACCTACACTGCTCCTCTGTTCAAAAGCCCTGTTTGCCAGGGAAAAGGACATTTTCGCCTGGAACCACTTCCACAACTGAAACCATTTCAGAACTCATTGCAGCGTCAAGCGCTCTGAGGCGTCGCAGATACCATTCATCCCCATAATATCATTCATTTCTAGCCCTGTTTTATTGCTTGTGTGTGATCAGTCACTTGTGGCTTACATACTGTAGACACTAAAGGAAACAATAGTATTATTATTTTGCGCTTTGTATATTTTCTGGTTTTAAGTGTGAGTGATAACTTTTGTCTTTGTGCCTGTAGAAATTGAATGGTTATACTGTAGATAGCTTCATTGCTTGTGAGTTAAAATCAGTTATCTTTGCCTAAGAAAAACATGTGCTCTGTACCGTATGATTACTTCAGCATTATTTCAATTTCTTTATTAATTGGGATGGGATTCACGAAAAGGATATGGACACTGATTTTTAAAACCGACCCATTTTACTGTACGTTTTGCTTTCCTGTATTGGTTTGCTAGTAACACTGTCTTGTGGGGAAAATGTGTTTTGACTTCAAGAAAAATGCATGATTCTACAGGAAATAACATGTTAGGTGGACATAGGTTTTCTATTTATACAAATATCGGTACTGTGCTCAGTGAGTATGCAGTGAGTGGTAAAAATTAACTGAATGACATTTTGTTTGGTCACTGTGAATATATTTTAGTAGGACTTTCTTGTTTACTTCCAATACACCTAAGGATCTAATGCATGCACACATATACACAAATACAGATCACATTATAGAAATAAATATGCATGTATGTGTGTCTGCTATGCAGATTGTTATTCCACCGCTCTGAGTTACGTTGCTGTAGGATTCACTCCTCGGCCTATGGAAGTTGGTAGGAATTTTTTACCTATATTCTTCAAATTTTTTTAGCTAGATAGAATTTTAAAACAGAAAAAATGAAGGATTCCTCATACAGAGTAGGGAATACATTGTATGGTATTAACATAATTTCTTTACAGTATTTTTTGGCTATATACTGTGCATCTGATATGACAAATATAGCATATTCTGGCAAATTAAAATTTAAGTATTTAAAGATATTTCTCATTTCCTTCTCTAAGATAGATGTTGCAAATGTTTTCTGGTACAGAATAGTTCTATATTTTCCCTTGTCTCTGTGAACAGTGTGGGCTTTTCAACCTCAAAAAACATCTATTTGTATATTAAACAAAAATTTTATACTGTCTAGTCTAAATTGTATCAGGATTTTGTAATATTTTTGTGTTCAGTTCTGTAACTGAAATGTAAAAAAATACATGTGAAGGATTAATGTGCATCTATATAGTGATTAATATATTTTATATTAATAGTATTAAATATTAAATAATACAGATTATTTACGTCTTACATTTCACATTACTCTTTATTTCATTGACATCTAACTAAGAAGTTTTTCACACTGCTTACATCTTATTAGCATTGTTAAAGAACTGCAGTAGCTCTTTTTAGGCTAGAAGTAGTCATCTCATTAAGCTATTGTTTAGCATGAGGTCATCTGAATTTATTACACACACTATAAATCTCAGTTTTCAGAATTCCATATTTATTTTAAAGCTGCTGAGAATTTGAAGTTAAATGGATTTTAATCTAAAAAGACAGGCTTGAAAACAGTTTGGAAACTTAATGGAACACAGAAAATAAAATTAATACATCTGGGTCCTTGCCATTTTACTGGGACAAAGGTTTGTCTTCTCACGCTAGGCACCTACGCCTGCAAACCTTTACACCTCTGCTCTAGTGTTGCAGGGAATCCCGTTGGACTCATAGGTTTTTCCAGGATAGGACACAATTGTTTCATTACACATAAAGGAGATATTTTGATTATTTCCACAAATAATACCTCAAAAGATACATATTACCTCTTGAGAATATCTGATTACACAATTTTTTGATATGTATATCTTATCAGAGCTTATGAATGAGATAACTTTGATATCAAACCATCATTGCATCGTTTGATTTTAAAATTAGGGTGAAATTATCAAACTTTTGCATCAGCAAACCAGTCCCATCTGAAGTTATATGCTAAACAGAAGCAAAATAATATCTAATGATTATGTTTCTGGCATAGCATTTGTTTGACATTTTAAACCAAGCCATCATGTCCTACAGCAAAACTATTTAACATATACATTGTTTTGACATGTGGAATGTGCCTCGTTTTTCCCTATGCACTGTTTTAAAGCAAACTAAGAGTTCATTGTGTTTTCATGAGCTAATGTGAACATGGGGGTTTTCCCCATCAGTGAGCCTTTTTACCAATACCCACTAAAGAACGCCAGTATGTTTTTAACATGTTTTCAATACATGTATTGGTATTTATTCGTTATTGCTGTATTTACTTCCCTAGGGTATGACATTCGTAATCGTGTTTTAGCAGAATGCTCTTTGAGCGGGGGGGAAAGACTCCCCTTCCCCGCTGCTGAACTGCAGAGGTCTCTTCTTGAAAGCTGTTTTAGTTATCTGTACTTATTTGGTAAGGTGGAGAAGAGACTACAGGTTTAAAGGCTTTAAAATGCCTCTTTCTTATTCCCAGGAACAGGAATTCATACAAGAAGAACATCTGCATAGACATGCTGCGACAGGGTTATCACAAGTCCTTCTCCGAGCTCTTCGCTCTGATACAGAAGTGGAATGCCTTGAGGGAGGCTGCGGGGCCTGGGTCAGCCATATGGCAGCAGAAGTCCCTGGAGGAGCAGCCCGATAAGCTGGATCAGCTTTGCCACCTCCTGACCAGAGCTGAGGCAGCCCAGCGAGCAGGTAAATGGGGGGATTGTGGGTAGCAGAGCAGCGGGAGCCGCAGCCGCCAATGCCTGGGGGAAGCCTCCAAATTGTTTCATGTATGAATTTGAAACGTTACTGCATCTTAGCACATTTCAGCCTTAGTCAACTGAGCTGTATTTATAGAATATATGATTAGGAACTGCAGATACCGGGAGAGGTTTTGCGAAGGGAAAAAAAAGAAGGGGGGGAAGCATGTAGAGTGCATTATGATATCATCAGAAATATTTGATGTATTTATAGCTTTGATGGCATCTCAATTATTTTCTCATAGTTTCATTATTTATTGCTTTTATTTTTCTATTGATTTGGGTAGCTGGTTTTGTATCAGAAAAATTTAATAGGTGAAATGCTGTTTCACACAGTAATAGTTTTATAAATCTGATTTTATTAAATAACCTGCCCGCTAACTGTGTTTGGATTTGTGACTGACTTTAAAAGGATTGTGAACATGTCAAATAAAATGCAGCACACAGATGTAACATGCCACCTGTGAATTACTAGATATTAGTGAAGACATAACTCCAAATTACTGTATTTTCTCTATTGCCTACTATTTACTAAGCACTCATATTTTTCATTTCCTTTTACTATAAATAGTAACATAACTTACTCAGTCCTTCTCCTTTGGAATAATTGTAGGGATGGACGCAGATAAAGCTCTAACTGCAATCCCATTTCGTGGCTGAGCTGATTTCACTGTAATTGCCTTGTTTCAAGTTGCATTTTGATCATTATGAATATGAAAACCTACAGTGAGTTGGGAACCTAAGCTTTTTGACTGAAATTTAGGAACAGACAACTTCATTTAAAAAAGGAACAACAAAAAAACCCTTTCAGCTCTTGAAAAAACTGTTAATTTCAAATGTTTAATTTAGGTTTACTATGAAAGCCAAAAGTTGTGTGTGTTTATTTGTTTAATTCACTGTAATTCTAGGAAGGAGGTCTGGTCAGCCCATGATTGAAGGAATCTTCAGGTTTGTCTGGAGTATGACTAAAACCTGACAAGGCACCCCGGTAGCTTGCAGGCGTGCGAGAGGAGCATTGCGCTCAGGCTGCCCTGAGAGAAGCACACTGCCAAAGCGTTCAAAAAGCAGTAGACATGGCTTATCTGGATGGGCCTGCTTCTGGCAGCTGCTTCAGGAGAGCGTTTCACCTTCCTTTGGTACATGATATTTTTCAGTGTTACAAACTGATGTGTGACAAGAGAGTTGGCAAACACACTCCCAGCCAGGCAAGGTGCCACTGAGTGTGCACTTTCTACCCCCGTGAGAGGCAGGGACCCATTCTCTCACTGAACCCAGAATTCGTTGCGTGCTGGGCTCTGGAAGTCTTTCACCTCTCACAGAGACAAGCTACCACCAATTGCCTGGCCAATTGTTTCGTGCCTCTAGGAGAGAATAGCTCCCAACTTTGCCTGTTAAAGCTGGTTAAAATGAAAGAACAGAAAATAATGAGAACATGCCAATAGAGTTGGCAAGCTTCTTTACTGAATTGCTAGATCAAGGTATAGTTAGTTTTGATTTTTTCCTCGGTTTCAGTGCAAACCTTTGCACAAATCAGTTTTAAGTGAGGCTTGAGTCACCTGGCACATGAAGGGGTGGATGCTAATTCATGTTGCAGGTGTTAGAGCTAGTAGTGCTGTGAAGATAGCATATGAATTATACAGCTCATCAAATACTAATTCAGTAGTTCCACTAATCCAGTCACTCTCTGATTCTAATCAGATTGCTTGGGGCTCTGGCTTATGATCTCCTGACAACTCTAGTTGACACCGTTTAAGAAGTGTTCAGCAGTTTGCCTCAGCTGGAGCTTACCATGATGCAGCAATCACAACAGCAGCTGATCTGTGTTTGCTCTTCAGCCACTACCGCTCAAGCTTAAAAGGCTGAAAGTAATATTTGGGGCTGCAAGTTGTGATAGTTTTATAGTGTGGCTAATATTAGGCTAGTTGAATGTTTATCTGTCTTAGTTATGCTGTTCTGAGCTAACAGTTGTGTTGAAGAAGAGATAGCAGGCATAAATGACAAAAAAAACCCCCAACAAACCAAAAAACTTCATGTTGTAAGTTTATTGATTAATTTAAACTTGATGAAGGGATTGGTTTTGAATCTGAAGTGGTAAGTGGAAAACAAAACTTCACTTACTATGTCAGCAAAAAATTTTCTTATTTGTTATTTAATTTTTCTCACCTGATATTTTTGTGTCATAGAGTGTTGCTGTCTTAATTGTGAATATAACTTAGAACTGCTGCTCCTAAGTTTAGTTTTATGGTTGTTACCATAGTGCACAGATAAAGTTAGGTATTCGTTCACTTTCCATGTTTACTGGTGAAATATGTTAATTTTTTTTTTTTTTTTGAAAGTTTGTAGTTATAGGACACTATAATGCTGGACATAAGTTGTTTGTTTGCTTGAACAGAATCAGTGCCATCCATCAGAAGTGGAGGCTGATATCAAAGATCAGTTATTTTCTTTACTGCTGCATTTGAAAATAGTGGCATTTTGCTTACCGGAGTTACATTTACCTTCACATACACCAGTGAGTATTCTCTGTTTTAATTTTTAGTGGAATGTTTTGATTGACCTTCAAATCATACAGGAATCATCTTCTTTTTTTAATTGGCTATTACCAATATTATACCACGTGCAGAGAAAATACATTTTTTTCTGTCCAACTTAAACTAATTGTCATTGCATTTGAATACCTTCCAAGTATTTAAAAGCAGAGAGCTAACATTAATCCTTGCAGCTTCTCAGAAAAACAGCTGATAGTGTTATTTTGCCCTAGGTACAGCATTATCCCAAAAACACTGGCAGAAATATTGGCAACACTTGACTTAATTTCTATTTGGTCTTTTTTGATGCAAATAATATAATTTTTTCTGACTTCAAAATTGAGTTGTTTTTAATTATTCCTTGATCTTTCTTCATTATAATGGACTAACCTCTCTTTTTACTAGTTCTGGTCTCAGTAGCTTAAAAAAAAAGGGAATAGTTTAGCTGTTTAAATATGTGTAGTTGTATGGCTTTTTGCAGAAGAATGCAGGATAAATGCCAAAGCAATGTATCTACATAGCTCAGCATTTGATGTATACAGTTATTTCTTGGCATGGGTATGAAAACATTGGGTTCTTTTCAAACGGAAAGTTTTATTGTGAGGCCATGGAATGGCCTGCCCAATTGCCTTCTTGCCTGCCTCATTGTACTGCTCAGAGTAACAGGTATAATTAGCAACATGGTTTAATGGTGGAATGGCAGGGTTAGGTTAACGGCTGGACTTGATGATCTTAAAGGTCTTTTCCAACCTAAATGATTCTATGATTCTATAATTGTCCTTGAAAGGTATAATACAGTGCCCAAAGGTTGTTGTTGCTATCCCTTTGAAGAGCCATAGCTCCCCAGCCCCTACTCAGTACTGTTCTGCAAGTTAGCAGGAGGGAGAGTTTGAAGCCGCAGTCCATCCTTGTCTGGCATTGAGGGTTGCTAACTAAATATCATTTGGCTGCTGATACCTTGTGAACAAATGATGACCATACCCTACAGAGGTGTACCAACAGAGTAGAATCCTTTTTGTCCATTCTGTCTGTCTAAGACCCAGAAAAATTTGACTCTATATCTCTGTGTCTGGGTGAGTCATGGGGAACAAGTAAGAACAGAGGAAATACTACTAAGAAGTCTTATATTCTAGAATTTTTGAACAGCACCCAGTGTAATGTGTGCCTGGGAGACCAGTTCGTTATAATGATAATGTTGCTGTTCCTCAGATAAAAATATCTAAATGTGAAATTAAAACCTTTAGGCTGGTATTTGCACAGAGTTTACCATATAAATGTTGTGGTTTAACCCCAGATGGCAATCAAGCACCACACAGCCACTCCCTCACTCCCCTTGATGGGACTGGGGAATCAGAAGAGCAAAAGTGAGAAAACTTGTGGAATGAGATAAAGACAGTTCGATAGGTAAAGCAAAAGCGGCACATGCAAGCAAAACAAGGACTTCATTCACTGCTTCCCACCGGCAGTCAGGTGCTCAGCCATCTCCAGGAAAGCAGGGCTCCATCACACGTAATCTTTACTTGGGAAGAAAAATGCCATCACTCCGAATGTCCCTTACCCCCTTCCTTCTTCTTCCCCCAGCTTTATATGCTGAGCATGACATCATATGGTGTGGAATATCCCTTTGGTCAGTTGGGGTCAGCTGTCCCAGCTGTGTCTCCTCCCAGCTCCTTGTGCATGCCCAGCTGGTAGGGTGGGGTGAGAAGCAGGAAAAGCCTTGATGCTATGTAAGCACTGCTCAGCAGTAAAGAAACCATCCCTATGTCATCAACACTGTTTTCAGCACAAGTCCAAAGCATAGCCCCATACTAGCTGCTGTGAAGAAAATTAGCTCTGTCCCAGCCAAACCCAGCACGATTCTTTAAATCAATACTTAGCTGGCACAGTCTGTCTTACTGTTATTTTAAAATGCATTTCTAATTTACTTGTTGGGTCTGTATGCTCATTAGGCTAAGCCACTTCTTCGAACCATCTCATCAAAGTATTGTATAGCTACTTTTATTTAGTTAGTTACCACTCAGCCTACCAGAAGAGTGATGGTTAGTGTGCAGATTATACTGTGAAGCATCAATCATGTGTTTTAGACTGAGGCTGCTTCTCAATGATAGTGTGCCAAATTTGGGTTTTTGTGAAATTAGAGGTCACCTGTCCCAGTATTATTTCAGAAGGCCTTGAAAAGTGTTGTTCTTCAGATTACATCTGAATTACATATTAAATGTAGCCTTGAACCCTAACTAAACCCTTACCTAGGAGTAGCAGAAGCCTTGAAGATTTCATATGGTCAGTGCTTGCTAGAGTGAGCTGATTTACTTGTACAAGTTGAAGGGGATGCAAGGCAAGTTACAGCTCAAGTGCAATTAAAAGAAGAGAGGTCTCATTGGCCGTACTTTGCCAGGGCAGGGGAGCAAAACCAGGGAGAATGCCACAGTTCAGTGGCTGCAATATGTACTGAGCAGTCAGCACTGTAGTGGCAGGTCACTGAGCCCAAGCCAATGCACAGAACCTATACTTGGGTATGAATGTGACTTCAGAGGGGCAAGACACTGGTTATTAGTTGATTATTGGAGCAGCTGGCGGAGGGTAGGAGTTTAAGACCTGGAAGCTGTTACCTTTCTCAGGTTCCATCTACTCCTGGTTCCTGACCCCTTGCAACCTTGGTGGTATGCTGAATGCCTGCATGTGCTACAGGCTGCTGGCCCTTGTTCTAGAGAATATCAGGCACATGAAATTAGAAGGAATTGCTAACTTGGCTCTTTTTTCTCCACTTCAGTGTGGAGAAAATTTTTGACAGCATGAGTTATCATTTGCTGTTGTTGTAAAAGATTACTTTTCATACAGTACATGAAGAAAGCATGAGTATTTGATGTGTTTGCACTGGAAAATCTTTCTTTGTCTGAGGTACTTAAGGTTGAAAACAGAGTTTAGCATTTTACAGTGGAAAGCTTTTCTGTAAGATTTCACGCTTATGCCTTAGGCTGGGCTAGAAACATTGCAATAACCATATTACCCATGCTATTCTGGAAAAAAAAAAAAGGAAAGAGGTTATGCATTAAAAAAGAAAAAGGATAAACATACCAAAACCTCTTTTAATATTTGCTTGGAGGAGGTGTAGTTTTGTTTGGGTTTGGGGGGATGGGGAAAGGAACACTTTTATTTTCTAAGCAGGTTTGTCCTTTTCTACTTAATATTGTATCACAGGAAAAAACGCAGTAGTTGCTAGAGACCAATGGAGGGGTTCATTGTTTTTGTAGTTATTGTAGAAAAATTGAAGTGATTCTGCCCAGGAAAGAAGCCAAGGCTTCTCAAAATAGAGCCAATTGTAGAACTACCATTCACTTCAAGAGAAGCAGCATTTCTTAGAAAATCTTAGTAGTGTGTTTTCTTTGCAATGGCCCCCCTTTAGCATTCCAGATTACCAGTTAATTGCCTTACATCATTATCATTAGATAGCTTTGTACTTACTTGGCAAAATTTCCTTAGCATCGTTGTATAGGTTGTACGTTTCACAGAATGTATTCCCCTTATGTACCTAGCGGTGTTGGGAGGGGTGTGCTCTGTGTACACCCTGCCTCATGACACCTAGGAAACAGAGGCTCTGCCCGAAACTTGATGGTGTCAGTGTGCTACCCCACAGCAACCTTTCTTCATTTGCGTGCGAGTTTAGCTTATGGATAAACTTTCTGGAAAAAGGAAGGATTGTGTGGTCCTCTACCTGTAGGGGTAGAGGCATGATTGTCCTGAGCAAGCAAAGGGGGACTGATTCTTTGCCGTGTATGGATCCAGGTGCAAATAAATTGATTGCAGCCCCATGTTATATTGCCATTCACACTTCTTTGTGGCCCAACAGCCCCCATCCTAGATCTTTGTGTGTGAATTCTTCACAGCATCAGCTGTCTTGGTACCGAGTCGCTGGTATTGACCTCTCTGGCAAAAGAAAAATGAAACTTCCAGTATTAACGGTGTCTCATTCTGACACCTAGTGACTTAATTGATCTTAGGCCGCTCCTTTATATGTCTTCAAGAGTGAATGGTCAGTTATAATCAAGTCATACTCACTAAAAACAACTAACAAAACTGGAAGGTGAGTGTTACCAGCTGTTGAAAAGTTTCTCTATGGCCCTCATCTGGCAGGAACAAATGACTGACTGGTAGGTTTTTGAGTGGAAATATCAAGCCATAAATGGATGTTGAAAAATTTCTTTCTGATACCTGTATTTTAAAAATTACTAAAAGTTCTATTTTCCATTAACAAGAACAACAGCCTCTTTCTTTTCTTCTTCAAGGAAAATACCCAGCCAGGATCTCTTCGTGATGTTGTTTTCATCTGTTCTTTAAACACCATTTCTGTACTACTTTTCCTTTCTTCCACTACATCCTGTCACAAAGGAGATTGTACAGATGTTGCACAGTTGTACTTACATCACACCAGTATGGTTTGCAGATTTTATATATAGATATTTTTTTTTTCCTCATTTTAGCTCTGTTGGGATCGTCATACTCAAACTCCACCTCACTATCCCTGTGCGTTGCACTATTTAGTAGCTGTCTAGCTGAACACAGCAAACATGCAGAGCATGGATTTGAAGGGTCCTCTGTTCCATGCACCCCTCTGCTTGCCAAGGGAACAGTTCCTGAGAAGAGCCCAGGAACAAAGGAAGATGTTGTTCAGTGGGCAACCAGGGACTATAGCTTGAGCATAACTTGGCAGCTGAGATGGGATTCTGATCCAGGGAACACTATATCTCTTTAATGTATGGGGTTTAAAATTTAAGCTCAGGTTGAAGCAATTTTTATTTTTATTTTTTTTTTTTTAAATCTTTGTTTAACAAAAAGACCTCAGCAAGGTTTGATAGGGATCCTTTCCTTTTGTGCAGACACCCAATTGCAAAGTTGTTTTCCATTGCAAAGGACAATGAAAATAAAATATTTTGAAAAGTTGAGATCAAACAAAATTAAAGTCAATTTTCTGTAATTTATATTGTGACAAAAACATAAAAATATTAGAATATTATAAAACAAATACTGCAACATATAATGACATTTAATTTGATTTCTGCTTAGTTTTTGTGATAGGTTACTGCCCTCAGTTTGGTAATTTGGCATGTTCTGTTGGATAATTTCCCATAAGATATGTTCTTAGCCCTGCTTCAGACCTTCAATTAAGTCCAAAACTGTGAACTATCAGGCCTCACCATCTGCTCCATCAAGTTCTGTTTGTTCTGTGTAGCTGCCATCTTGGGTAGATGTTCATCTTTACAGTGTTCTCACAATCTTGTGATTTAAATGTTCTGGAATACCTGAATTTAGCTTCCACTATTTTATGAAATTCAAGATTAATTGGATCAGCCTTTGAACCTTTGTGTGCATTCCTGATTGTTTCTTATTTAAAAACAGGAATTTGTCTTGCAGGTTTTACAATAGGTTGTGTGATTCAGACTTCTCTTTCTGCTCATTCAGTATCGCATTCCAGTGCCATCATTTGCTCTCTGATCAGTGGTGCAAATAACTGGAGGGTTTGTATCAACAGATACATAAAGATGGCTTGTCTGTGTATTCTATTATCAGTTGTAGAGAATTTACTATACAAAATCAGAGATGTCAAAGCTTTAACAACTGACTTGCGTACCTCTTAGAATACATAAATACTCTCTTCTGTAAAATCTCTAATATTTTTATTCTCCTGGGGAGGTAGATGTTCACTTTTGCCAAGTCTGATATGTTAGCTTTACCACTGTCAGAATGGTCTCAATGAATTTCTTTATTTTTAAGCCAGACTTTGAATCCAGAAGACAATACGGCTTTTAAAAGTCTATCTTTTGGGGTTTATTTTATGACCAGCATATCTGGTCTGCCACTGTCCAAGACAATTGTAGAGAAATGGTTGTCTTTGTGCACTTCTCATTGTTATTCACCGGCAGGATAGTCATCAGAGGGTCACATTAAAGTTCATTCAATCAAAGCTGTGGCAGTAGCAATAGTCCGCCTCAGGTCAGTTCCATCTCTTGAGATTTGTAGGGCACTACCTGAAGTTATTTACGTAATTTTATGTAGCATTAGTGGCTTGATACTTTGTAGCAAAGATTTCAAAGGCAACAAATCTGTATCTAGTGTTCTACCTCAATGACAATCCAATTATCTTTCCCTTTACTCTTTTATTGTAGCCATTTGTATGTATCCTCTGGTATCTTCTAAGTTCACTTTCACTTAGTTCTAATCTATATATAATGTGTATTGTTATCTTTATGTTAGTGGTTATAATTAGGCTTTGTATTTCTCTGTTTATGTGGTTACTTGTTTATGTACTTGTAATCGTCGTGGGAGCCTCTGCCTTTTACTTCTGAGATAATCTTTAGAAGTGCCCCCTTGTGCTACAGTGGATGTTTAGGTTGGCATGAGATAAATCACAGCCAAGAAGTAGCTGCTTTTCTTCACTGAAAGTAAAGGAACCCTATGTAATCCATATCTATATCTAAATTAGTTAGTCTGGATGAATCCCAGCTATGTTTTCTATACATATGTATAGATGTGCTTACATATGCATATATTTGTGCACACACAGAGATAGATATATGTATATTGAGCCCAAAAGAGCTCTGTTACTTCCATTCCAGTATCATTTGCAGAGATTTCTATGACGCTATTGTATTGAAATAGTCTTAATTTCTAATGTATGAATAAGTTTTATATTATGTACACTCCTGGATATTCTGAAGAAGGGGTACCTAACAGGTACTTTTTCGACCTTGATGGGGATCAAAATGCATGAAAACTCACAGCCATGAACATTGTTCTGATTAGGAATACACGAAATCACGTATTGATAATTTTTTCCTCCCAATGCCAAATTTCTAAGCTTAAGCTGATGTTTTGATATCAAACCTGAGACACAAATGATGAGATGATTACCTAGATGTAATTTCTGGGGTATTTCTATTTTGGTGATTCTAAAGAGATTATGAAACATTCTCATTTCTTGGAAGGAGTGTTACCTTATTTAAAATACTAGAAACGGAAATGTATGTAACACAAACTAGTTTAAAAATCATAATTTTATATATTTTAAAGGGAATTATTAAAAAGGTAGAAATATGAGGTACCACTTCATGGAGGAAAAAGTCTGAGAAAATGAATAGGAACACAAAATAATAAATAAAAAAGCAAAAAAAAAAAAAAGATTATCACTATTAAAGAAGAAGAATGAATTTGTAAATCAAAAGACAAAACCAGAGACTGTTCAAGAATTGGGGAAAAAAAAAAAATCTCGGCTTGATTTCAGAAAATTTTAAGCAGGGAAAATTCAGACAATATTCTCCAAAGTGGCCAAGATTGATAAAAATGGAGGAGAAATAAATACTAGATAAACCTCTTGATGACTGCAAACGCGATTAGGTGGTAACAGGATCCTTTCAGAAGACAGAATAAAGTTCTTACTGTGTTGTGCAATGCACTGAAGAGCTTTATCAAGATGTTGTGAAGTCAAGGAACTCAGTCATGACAACAGACAGAATGAGAGATTTAGATTACTTCCTATTAGACTGTGTGTAATTTGTCATTTTTAATTTTGAGACAGAACATACAAGAGATGAGGCTGAGGAAACACTCTCATGTGTTTTAGTGATGCATTCAAAATACTTTTTTGAGTAATTGCTGCTGTTTGTTCTAAACAATGTGAGTGACCTGCATAGATGACAGAATTTATAGTCAAGGAATTAGTCCCTTTTGAAAGCTGGATTTTCCCCAGTTCTTCCTGCAGATAACAGAAGAGGATAATTTACCTGCATCTTTTGATCAAGCTATTTTGATATGCTGTCATAGTTTTAAAACACTTAGAAAAGATCTGGCCTTTGAGTGAGATCTTGCCTATATTGAAATCGGTTTTTTTCCCCAGTGGATTTCTGTGTGGTGCTCCAGGAGTAAGAGGGTTTTTTCTTTCTTTTCCCCCTTCTCTCTCTTTGTTGAGCAAAGCTAACTGCAGAACTCTGGAAAGCAAAGCAGTTCTGTTCAGACATCTAGCTTAACCAAACAGTCTTGTACCTGCTGCGAGACTCATGGTTCTTAACTCCTTCTTTACCCAACTACATGAAAATACTTCTAAGAACTAGCTCTTTAGCTTACATTCATTAACAGCCACAAACACATTAAGTAGCCAGCCAAAACTGCAATGGAATTTTAGCTAATTATTCCCATTCACACCTGACATGGGCTGAGTTTGGATAGAAAACTCATTTAGTTTAGCCAGTGATAAATTTAGCTGTGAAACATAGGTTCGTGCTGTACTTTATTATCTCATAGATGCTTCAGCATCGTGTAAGGAATATATATTCCAAATATCCCTTAGGGAGAAGCAGTATGATAAGAGTTGTCAGGTAAGTTTTAGATCACTGCTCCAAATTAATACAGTTTTGGAATAATCCAAAGAGGATTTTTTGTGGTGGTGTTTTTTTTTTTTTTTTTTAAAGGTGCTTTTCTGAGAGGAATAACTCTAATTCTGTAATTTTAACTTGTGAGTAATATATTTGTTGATAATTTTGTAATGCTACTTAGATTTGGGACTTGCAGCAGTTTTATGAATTTTAGGGATAGTGTGTGTTCATTTAGCTGTCTGATATGATAAAGAGTAGGAACTAAAGGTGGGTGTTTTTCTTCAGATCATAAAGGAGATCTGTGACTTTGAGTCTCCCCTGCTTTCCACGTTTGTTCTGAGAACAATACCTTGGTGAACTGTTCTGTTTTCAGGGCAAAGTGTAAAATTTCAATTTGTCCTTAATTTCTAAGAGTGATGAGATACTAAAAATGGGAGTATACATGAAAACTCAAAGCTTTTCTTGTTAGTCTTACTTTTGAACATTTAAAATGGTATGAATTAATGGATTGTGTTTGCAGAGTGTTCTGGTTCTTCATCTCCATCACTGCAGTTGCTACCTTAGACCTGTTTTGAAAGATCTTGGTGCCTTTTCAGGTCTCAGTGGCTCAGACAAATGCTTCTCCAGCAGTGACTGTGTGCTTTTTTTGTTCCCTCTAGCTTCTCTATTTTGACTAGCCAATGTCTTATTCAGGTTTTGCATGTTTTATTGAACTGAATTTTGGTTTTGCATACAGAAATGAGAGCAATTTATTGTGGGTTTTCTAAAATAAGTTTTCAATTCTGCCTAATTTGTAAGTTTAACATTTTCCCCTTATCGTAATTCTTTGAGTAGACATGTAGGAGAACTTGGTGGTATTTGAGTGGTGGAAATATAAATAGCTCTTTGTTTTCATTATATGGTTATTGCTGTAATTTGTACGATTTCTGAAAGCTGATGATAATCTAACATTGTGGTTGTAATTTTTGTTCTTAAAGGGCACTATGAGGAGGTATACGATAACCAGCTTAACTTGGCCTACTGTTTCAATGACCCTGAGGACAAATGGTTAAGTAATTACTTCTATGAACAATGCTTTAACACTGCTCAACTAATAAAAATTGATGGTGGGAAAAGAGAGGCACAAGCACATGCAAATATGGGCCTCATCAATGAGGAACAAGGTAAGTCACTGGGATCATAAAGCTACATTGTATCAGCATTGAGACAGTCATATTTGGCAATTTGTGTTTCATAACAGGGCACAATATTTCAATGTAAAATTGATTTGCCACCATAATTTAAAAGAAGTTTTAAAACTGTTGCAATTTTAATTTTTGGAGCAGCAACTAGGAAGACAAAGGAGTCTAATTATTCACAGACCTGTTACCACTGTTGACTTTCCATCTACAGTTGAAAGTACTCAGATGAAAACTAAAACACGAGTATAAAGGAAACATTTGTTTAGCGCAGAGGTTCTTTGAGTTTGACCTTATTTCCTTTTGCTTGTCTTTGACAAGAGATTGGAGATGCTGCCTCAGGCCACAGGTGTTTGAGTAGGATGGCATCTTAGTTGCACAAACTGGGTTGATTTAAGAGTTATGAATGCATAATTCAGCTTAGTCCTGCCTAAAACTTGTGCTTGGATAAAACAGCCTATATTTTTGTCTTATTTTTAAAAACTACCTTCTGGCTCTCTTGACTGAAAATGACACCCTGTTTGTACGTGACTGCCACTTTGGTGTTTGCTTCAGATTTATACCTTACCACAAGCTCCATTTCTCCATTCATGTAATCTGTGTCCTCAAACTGGGAGCCTCTAAAAATAGAAAATTATATTAATAGAAGTAACTAGAATCATAGAACAGCCCAGGCTGGAAGGGACCTTGAAAAGATCATCTGGTCCAACCTTTCATGGGAAAGGGAGCCTAGATGAGATTATTTTAGCATCTTGTCCAATTGCATCTTGAAAACCTGCAGCGATGGGGAGTCTACCACATTCTGAGGAGGCTGTTCCAGTGAATGATTGTTCTCACTGTAAAAAAAATATTACTTCTAAACATACATTACCTTTCATGGCAGAGGCGTTTGTGTATGTATAGCAGTTTGGATATAAAAAAGGTGTTTTCATATGTGTTCACAAAATCCTTTCATGCTGTGGGAAGATGAGAAATGAGTGAGCCTCAAGTAACTGAATAAAACCTATCTTCCAGTTCTAATTCCTAAGTATACTGGACACTTAACCATTGCTTCAAATACATCTGATTTGTATAGTAATTACATTTTTGTGTTGAAGTTTGACTTTGTGGGTTGAAACCATTCCAACTTTGAGCTCAGCTTGTGGCTGGTTTCTCAGATAGAATGGCTTTTCTCGGGAAAAGAAGATGCACAGAAATTGAAATATTTTTGTGGAAATAGTGTAATTCCAGTAAATATCTGGGTCTGTTTTGAAAGATGGCCTAATTTCCCGGTAAAAACCTGGATGTAAAACAGAAAACCTACAGCTTTTTTTTTTTTTAATTAAAAGGTTATTGTCCTTTGTTTTCCTCATGTTCTCTGAAAGCTGAAACATCACACCTTTTTCAGTATTTTTCTGATACTTTCTAGACTGGTGGTTATTCACACTGTTTTCCTCTGAACTGTTGCCATATCTTTCTTGCCTGCAACACCCAGAGATGGATTCAGTTTTAAAATTTGAGTGCATACCAATGATCAATAAAATGGAAGGATTACTTTTCTTACAAGTTGTATTTTTATTTGTATTTTCAGGTATGACATCGGTATTCTTTGTTTCAGCATAAATTGCATACTCATGTTCAGTTCTTGATCTTCAGTAATCTCTAAATTCTTGTCTGAAGAGCTGTTAATTAGTTTTTCCATTCCCCCTTCTCTGATCACCCGTTAGTTCTGCCTAAATGCAATATGTTGCTTTCTTTTTGCGCTGAGTAGCACACTGTGTTTTGTAGGTGGTTTCTAGAAATTGTCAAGGTTGTTTTGAATTCTGAAGCTGTCCAACATGTTTTCTCTCCTTCCTAGTTTGATATCACTTTAATATTTAAAAAGCATTTTTTTATCCTGGAATTCAGATCACTAATGAAAACACCAAGTAGTAAACTGGACCTAGGTCCTGTGGAACCTTACTGAATACCTTTTTCCATACCAGACAGTGAACTACTGATAAGCAATGTCTATATAGGATTTCGTAACCAATTTGCACTCGCCTAACAATAGGTGCAGGTGAACTATGCTTCCCTAACACTTTCTTGTAAAGTTATATGACAGTGAGAAAGAATTTACTAACTTAAATAGAAGATTGGTTTGATGGCATTTGCTCTTGATGTGTTGGCGTTGGCCATAATAATTTCATGTTTTCTCTAAATGCTTGGGAAATTACTTATATTTATTTTATTTATATTTATTTATTCCAGGAATTGAAGTTAAGCTAAATCCAGTTTCTCAATAGATAAAACAGCAATTGCTTAAAGCCCAGCCAGCCACAACCAAGTAATTTTCATTTTGAGGGAAAAATGTTTAATTAGGTTATCTGTCTGATACTCAGTAGAATAAAATGATTGAAGCTGCTGGATTTTTTGCAAACTTTTCACTTCTGCAGTTACTGAAAAATACAATTATAAGAAGGTGTATAAAAGCAAATATACCTATCTAGTTGTAGCTTCAAAGGCTCATACTGAGTGTGACTAATTACTGTTATCAAACCACTGCCTAAAAAAAAATCTAATATTTCCTACTTCCACAATGTATTAAGCAAAAGTTGTTGCGTACTTAAATATTGTTAAGCCCATTATAAAAGCACATAAGTAAAGTTATGAAATACACTTTGAGATGCTTAGAGGAGGGGAAATTTCATTTTCCTGCTGTAAAATATTAGAAACTTCCAGAAGAGCATCTTCTTATTAACATTGGTAAGGAAAGATAAAGCAAGGTGCATTTTCACTGCCCAGGGTAAAGCTCCACTGAATCTGTAGGGTCTGTCTTTTGCAAATATTTTATTTCCACAGAGAGAGGTGAAAAAACGAAGAAGCTGAGAGAGTAAGCATAGGATTTGTTTTGAGGGACCACTGAGAAAAAGAGAACAGATATATTCCATGCACTTTTTATGTTCTTTTTGAAAAATGAAATCACAAATTCTAACTACAGAAAAGTATAAGAGCAGATGTTGAGGTGACATTGCACAAAATTGCATGAGTAGTAATGGTGTTATAAGAAAAAATCTAAACATGCTTTTTTGATATTAGAACTGATAGCTTGTAAATCAAATAGTCTTTGTTCAGTTATTTACAATGCTGTAATCTAATTTCTTCATGAACTGAGTCAGTTGCCCAATTCATATGGGGATATATACATATATACAGGACTAGATACACATGTATGGACATATATTTATGCATTAGTATATACATATAGGAATGTATATGTGTACCTATGTACATACAAGGAGGTGTGTAGTGTTAGGCGTCATTCACATACCTTACATGAGACTTCCATCTGAATTACATAATCATATCTATATTAACTGCGGCCAGGAGGAGAATTCCCAAGAATGAGAAGTTAGCCTTACAGACATTCATGTGTGCATCCTTTTAGATGTAAAGACCTTGTACCAGTTCTTCTCAGGTCTCTCACCCAGTGGTGTATTTCTTATTACTTGTGCACGGAAGCTGTCTGTGTATGCTTAGGACTGATTGCTTGGGAGTATAAAGTTAAACATGGACTTGTAAAGATTGTTGTTTGCATTGGAAGCAAATCAATAAATTTTCTGGGTAATTTTCGTGTAATCAAATTTAAAGTTCTTTGACTTTCAGCCGGGTCCCTGTCCTAAAGGATGGATATAATCTGATGTTCATTAATCTTCAAAGCTAAATATTTGAGGTGTCAGCAGTGTAGACTTCAGTCACGATATTTGGATGCAGGCGATTAGTGGCTGTCAGTGCATAGTGGCTGTCAGTACATAAGGGAAAGAAAACAATAATAATTGAGTAGCCTGCTAGAGACATAAATGGAACATTCTGCTTGGAGCAAACATGATTTTAGCTTCAGTTCCTTGCAGAAAGAGATTTTAACCTCTTTTAAAAAAAACTCTGTAAAATAAGGTCTCTGTTTACAAGTTACCCAAATGAGATGGTGCTCATCGAATATTGTAGAAGTTCTCAGATTATGATCCTGTTCAATCAGCTGTATTCACCCCATAGTTTGTCTTTTCTCAGGGGGCTGATAATAAATTGGTTTATTAGTTCGGTTACTAGTAATTTTCTCGTATAGTTATTAAATGTGCCAATGTCACATTATACACATTGAAAAGCCAATGTTGTATTTTAATATTTTTTTCTCACATTAAATCCAGCATTAAAAGTAAGCACAGGCTTGGCAACAATCTCAGTTAAGAAAAATTAATTTTAAAATTTTTTTCTTCTAAGAACCCATTCAGAGGAATAATATTAGTCATTATAAATGTATGCATTTTTCTGTATATCAGAGAATATGAGGATTATCATAGTCTGTGATAGTTCTATTAGTGTAAATTCTGCTAAAGTTAATTGTGAATGTCAGGTTTAGACTGTTGTATCTTGCAGAAGAAACACTGTCTGAGTGTACTGATAAACAACAACCAGTGCTAGTTTGTATAGGTTCTTACGCTGGTAGCACTCATCATTACAATATTTGAGTGCTTTGTTTTGTATTAAATGGTTAACATCTGTTGTGCATGAAATGACGTAGACCTTAAATATGTGCATCCCAAAGTTTCGGATAACTTGTATTAGTAACAAAAGAAGTCCAGGAGAAACAAGGAATTTGTATGTGTAGGAGTTATTTGCTTCAAATAGGTTAGATATAATATATTTCTGTATTATTCAAAAGCATAATAAAAACAGATTATCTGAAAGTGTACTTGTTCTAAAAGCAGCCATCAAGGCCATTGCAAGTAATACAGGTGTTTGTATAAATGTGTGTATGTACATGTGCATATATGTACACCTCTATTTACAGACATATATATGTACACACACATTCAAATATAGCCAGTGCTTTAGAGCCAGTACTTCAGATACCAACATTTCAATCTTAATGCCAAGCAATTCTGCATTTGTGAGAGAAGCTTAAAGATGACTGATTACCATATCTGATGGAGTTTTTCTAATACAGATGCATGACTTTTCTTTCCTTAAGGCACACCCTTACAAAAAGATATGTTAGTGGTACACTGTGTGGGGGACAGTGGAGCAGGAAGAGTGACATTGAGAACTCTGAAGGAAGCAAAGAAAACCTCACTACACTCTTATTATAAATACCCGTCCTTCCACTCTCAAATGATCCAAGGATCTTGGCGCTTACCTTTCAGACATTAGCAGCAAAGGCAGACATTCACAGGCCATGGTTGCTTTCCCACGTGAGTAAATTAAGCAGTGCACAGGGATGTCTATGAGCATAACCTGGTGCTAAAATGGTGTTAATAGTCCTGCACATGCTGTTAGCTTGTGCTAACTTGGACTTTCCTGCCCTGCAATTATTCATGGGCACAGTTTGGTAATTAGGAGTGTTGCAGGAACTTTTCCTAACAGGCAGTTTGTGAGCAGCCACACTATTTTGAAGGATAAGAGAGTTTACTAGGACGGACACACCTTTCCATACTTGTTGGTTGCAGTGTTTGGAGACATTTCTGGATACATTTAAATAACTAGTTTTGAGAAAGCATGTAAGTATCACAGTGGAGTCCAATGAATAAAACTTTCACAATGAATTTCAAATGTAAATCAGTGCCATGCCAGAAACTGCATGTCCCCTGGTATGAGATCTGTGAGATGTGTGAGAACAATGCCATTAATCTCAATGCAGTAGTGCCTTTGAATAAGTCATCAGATTTATATTCTGCTAGCACATAGGATCAACAAAAGTGGAGGTAATACTTTTTCTGAAATGCTTACGGACTGGAAAAACGAAAGGCAAGCAGACTAGCAAGAGAAAGGGACAGAATGCAAAGCAAATAGCCATGTTCAGTATCTCAGTGCTGATTCCTATAATGTACAGCTAATCCATAAACCCAGTTTTGTCTGTCTGTGTGTGGTTTTTTTAGATTGCAAGTCGTAAATAATTCCTGATCAGGGTCTCCTTAGTCCTTTCTAAAATAAGCTTAGACATTTCCAAAAGTCTGTCGTATTCTGCAAATTAGTGGAGGGGTTTTAAGTGTTCAGTCTTAATCCAGTTCTGCCTTGATTAAAGCAATATTAAGCTCCTGTTGCTTTGCAGTCAGAGAAAAGTTATGCCAGAGTTGATCACTTCTGATTCCTCCACACCCACCCCAAAAATATTAATAAATTGGACCTAATGTATGAGAAATGTATAATTGTTCTATCTGTAATCACAAATAAAATACAGACTATTTCATATGTTAGAATTTGATATAGACTGTTCTGGTTGAAAGGCCTACTGAACACAAGGGACTTGTACATAAATTTAACTAATTTGTTGTGGAAAAAAACCCTGCAGGGTCCTTACAAGCTTCAACAATCTGGATTAAGACCGAGTAGGATTATACCTATCACTGTACTATACTGTTGGAATTCAAGTTTTTAATCAAGGCACTATAGAAGTTGGTTGAAAGATTCCTACTGAGTTTAATGGGCATTTGATTCAAGCTTCTGAAGCTTAAGTATTAACTGCTAGATATATTTGGTAAACAACAACTTAAAGACAGTTCATAACATCATCTTTTTGGTTTGGAACATAAAAAGTCTGAATTGATTATTTTCTTGTTCTTAGCAAGCCCTATTTAATCCATTGCTAAGAAATTGTTGATTTTGTATTTTGAATTGTTTATGGCAAGTGTTTTTCAATTAAAAATTGTAATGTATAAATAATTGAGAGAAAACTCAGCATACATTCATGAGTATCTATGCAGAGGAAATACGCACATTTAAGCAGAGTTTCCCCAACTGGTTTGCCTCCAGGCAGAAATAATTTATATTCAGATAAAGAAATAAAGAGAATGTTAATATTGCAAAACGAAGTACTAAAAAGGTTTAAAAAGGCAAAAGTTAAAATTGCTTATGAAATTTCTTATGCTTTTGTGTATGCGTGTTTTGCAACTTCGTTTTAATTACGTAAATGTGTAGCATCTTTTGCTAGGAGATTCCCAAGTATAGCCAGAATAAAATTCACCTGTGGGATGGATGGCCTACACACACCTTCTACATTAATAGAACTTTATATTGTTATCTCTGTTGCAATTCTGCCAAGTCCACTTAAATAGCAAATCATCATTGCGCTGTATAATGTAGAAACGAAAAGTGCTGCTTTACCATCAGATTGCAAAATTAGAAACAGCTGATAAATAAAACAAACCAGTGGGACAACATTTGTGAAGAGTGATAAATTTCTTCCTTGCTACCTGTGGAGTGCAGAACTATTACTAATAACAGTATTTCTGCATTCAAACTGTCCAACCTGCCTATTTAATGTTCTCATGTTTCCACCATATGTAGCCAGTAGCTAGAGTTCTCCATATTGTTGCATTCACAAGCGCAGGTCTGACACTGGACAAAAGCAACCTAAAATGGATCCCATTTCTCTCTTCAGGAACAAAATCAACTCAAATTACCAGCTAATAGCTACCCAAGGCCTTTCTGGTTTCATCCATCCTTGCGTCTGTGTTAGGGATTCCTTTTTGTAAGCAACTTCTTTCGGTTTAAAATGATACCCAGATAAGTTTGTGATTTTTGATAAAAGATTAGCTTCATAAATTCCTTTTTCTTCATTTTTATAATGGGATTTTTCATAGTGTGGATCAAAAAGAGAAAAGATATTTAAAGATATAAATGCCTGTGTAATTTTTTTCATAGGAAGCCTGAGTACTAGTAAAAATATGGCAGTGGTCTGAAGGAGAGTCACAGCTCTAAAGATTTAGAGGCTATCTATCTTTTGAGGCAGGAACCACCATTTTGTTCTGTGTTATACCATACCATTTCCTGTATGTTTCTGTAACACTTGTACTTGGTAAGGTTCGGTGTGCACTGTGACAAATTGAAAGCTGTATGTGAACACACTGCTGACTGGCTAGCGCTTAGTCGCTGGCTGGCCAAGCAGCATGCTGCCCTCTAGAATACCTATAGCACACTGCCTGTGTCTCTGTCCATTTGGAATTTGCAGATCAATGTGTATTCTCATTTCTAAAAAGTGATGGGAACTTACTGTCCTCTGGACTTCTTACCACTTCTTACCAAATTTGGTTCAAGTTCATTCCAAATCTAGTTGGAGGACAGGATGATCACATAGGCTGGTTTCCTTTGGAGACTAACCTAAAAAAGTCTTTTTATCCTGTTCATTGTTTGAAGACAACGTGTAGCGTGTTTCATTTGATTCTTTTAATATTTCTATATATAACAGACCATACCCAGTAGTAACCAAATATCATTGATTAATCATGACGTGCTTCCTCACTCCAGGTTGCATATCCCAGGTTGCTAACTTTTAAGACTTCTTCCTAGTTGTGATTATCTATTCCAAACAACTTTTTCAGAAAAAGGAGTGTAGGAATAGTTCAGACCTGAAAACTTACTCACATGTCCCCAAATCCTGTATCGTCAGCTACATATACCTGTTGCTAAATTTTGTCTTTAAGTTCATATGGGGATATATACTTAAAAAGAGTCTCCACATCAGGGAACTTTAGAGACAGAAAGAAGCCTTTCCTTAATGGAATGGGACATGGAGTTCTGCTTATCCAACCAGTTAGAAGACTTCTGGTCATTGGTTTTCATCATATCAGCTGAAGCTAACTCTTCTTTGTTATTCTGCACTTCCACTATTTCACAAAGCCGGTCTATTGGGGTTTTTTTCTGGTTGCTTAAGAACTGAATACATAAGTTATCTGGGAAAAACTTGATTGTAGAGTATAATTTTAAAAGTTTAAGCAGCAAATTACTAGGAGATACAGTCTTCAGACACAATGCTTTTCTCTCTCAGTCAGCGGCAGACAGAAGCATCCATAAGTCCAGATAGGTTCTTGGGGAGGACAGATTTAAAAGGTTTATTAAATAATAGAGCTCATCCTCATGCAAGTGCAGAACGTAGTTCCCCAATAAATGACATTATCACAGGCTTGTTACTGGTATTGAACTAGCAGGTACTGTATCGAATTGGTGTTACAGAAATTAGGTATGTTTTCAGTTCAAATTAGTATACTCTTAAGAAAGTCTGAAAGAAGCTTCTGAACATGCAACATGAAAGAAAAAAGGGCCTGTTGAGTTCATAAAAAATATTCTTTATTTAATTATTTTTTTATACTTATTTTTTAAGAAGTGCTGGTAGGCAATGAAGATCTTTTGAATAAGAGAACCCAGGGAGAATTCTATAGGGTTCTTATTTTCACTTCTGAAAAGAAATACTGTGAAAACAAAAAAAACTTTCTTCATGCTTTTACTTCAGTTGATTTAAATCAAGGTTTAATGTTATTAAGCACAGGGAAGTAATAAAGCTTTTTACACTAGGAAAAAGTAAGCAGGTTTGCCAAAAGCCTCCTTAATCCCTTCACCATCACTGCCACTTTCCTAGCCTGATTCTTCAGATCGAAAAATCTTTCAGTTCTGGTATGACACCTGGGGACAGGTCTGTATTCTTAGCTTGCAATGTGCAGCTCTTTGAAATACTCACAGCAGTGGAATAGTACTAATTCTAAACTTTGTAATTTGTATTTTCCTTAAAAGTTTTAACATGCACAAAAAAAAAATTTTAAGTTAGTTTCTGTTCTTAGGTATTTGGTGATTGTAAAGTTCATTTTCTAATATTTTAGAAAGAAACATTTTATGTGCACTTGAATATAATGTGTAGCACTCAAGTGAATTGCTTGTGTACACGCTTCTGTAAGAATCATTCTGAATGGTTTTGGTATCAAATGTTGCTCTGTTTGCTTTATGTGCATGTTCCTAAGACTATGACATTTAATGAAGAGATCTTTTTAAAGTATTGATAGCCATGAGTAAATTACACTATGTTTGATCTGTGTTAAAGATTCAAAGTCCAAGGTCTTTGAATAGAACTTAGAAATAAAAATGTAATTAGGTTACATCCCTAAAGTCTGATATATCTTTAAACAAGACTGCAAATGAAACTTTATTAAAACTTCAAATGAATTATTTCTTTGCTTTTTTAAATTCTTTTTCCCTCTCTTCTCTTTCATGTCTAATACTGACATTGCTGCTTGCGTTTTACCTGTCTTTTCCAGGGTATTTTAATTATTTACTGCTTAATGAGTAGTACTGAGATGAAGCTTCATTCAAAGCTGCCCACTCGCTAACAGATTTTTTTTGCTTCAAAGCTTTGCAAGGTCTTGGGCTACTGCAGCTGCACCGACAGTTGCCATCATAAACTTTCCTGGAGGCAGTGTTTCCTTTTAGTAATTGATAAAGGAGGTACTGTTTCCAGAGGGGCCTTCTCAGTGGGTCTGAGAGCTGCTGGGGTTGCATGTCCTCAGCCATTATCAATAATCTGTGGAAGTCCTGGGTAAAACAAGCATTATGAAGCTATTAATAAAAATATGTCTTACTGTTCAGAGGATCATAGGATAATTCAAGTTGGAAGGGACCTCAGCAGGTCGTTAGTCCAACCTGTTACTCAAAGCATCCTTGTGAAGTAGATTATCTGCACAACAGAACAGCCCCAGTGCTGGAATGTTCCATCTGATACTAAATTTATTATTGGAAGCTGTGAAAAGTAAGGGGAGTGGGGTAGAATCTGGATAAAATGTAAGCACTACAAAAAAATTATTTAAACTGAGGCAAGCATTTGACACGAGTTAACAAAAAAAGTAATTCAGTGAAACTAATCTGCTTCAGTGTCACTTCCTGTATTTAAAAGATAATGGTCGTATTACTCTTTGAGATTAAGCAGTAATATAACTTGTTTTCGTTTGGTTCTATTGAGCTAAAAAAAACCCTCAAGCCCTGAAAAACAGAACTGCAAAGTGTGTGCCATTCCTCACTATTCATCGCTGCATTTTCACCTCCCTCCCCTCTCTGCATTTGGATATCTGCCTATAAACACTGAAATATTTGTGAAACCTGAAGTTTGAGCATCCCACTGAGTGTGGGCTGGTTCTTATTCAGAACCTGGAGCCTTACGTTTTGAGCTTCCTGAATAGATTTTGCATCTTAGGTGGCCTTTGCATATAGAAAGCACTTGGATGCTTTACAAACATGAAAGAAGAGGGTTTGAATGCTATGGGGAAGCAAGAATTCTGTTCTCTTTAAGATGGGTATGTTGTCCTTCAGCTAGTGCATAACATCCTTTGCAATAATTCTCTAGATGCAAATTGACATATATCAAGAAGTGTTTGTTTATAGATAATCAAACAAATCAGTAGGCAGCATCTGACAAATGTTGCTTTCATAAAATATTAGCCTAAAAGATAAAGGAATTTTAATTGTAAACCAAAACTTTCTGTGTTGGTTTGTTTGAATATGAATGTAGGACAGACAAATTAGTGGAATTTTTATGAGACCTGCTCAGTTGTCACATTTTTTTCCTGAAGTTGGACACTGATCTTGGAAGAGTTCATGTTTTATTCTTACCTGCATGTGGGCAAAATGCTGCTCAACCAGTTTTTGCAATTACAGTGTTGCAAAGCCTTCAGAGATTCCACCTCGGACCTAAACTTCTGTGAAAATGCCTGAAATGTGAATTTTTTCCACAGTTCAGCCTAAAGCAAAGGGAAAAATTGGTGATATAATGTAGTTCAAGTAGCAAGTCAGTAATTTCAGGTACGTTTCTAACTTTCAAAGTTAAGGGTTACGCTTAGTATGAAATCACTCTTTGATTTATCATTGTCTTTCATGTATGTCCATATGTTATATTTTATACCACTAAAGTGTATGTGAGGTCTGTGTGCACATAGGTTTGGGGGAATTCATGTAAGTGACACCAGATTTTCTTTGTAGAGCTACTATGAGTAGTTGCAGTCAGTCTAGAGAGTAGCTGTGTGTATCTTAGAGAAAATCTGAGAGATTTTATGTAGAGCCAGAAGCAACTTAAGAAGGTCTGGAGCTAACCCAGAGTTTTAAGGGTACAGTGGCTGGTGCAGAAACTGGAAAAAAGGCAATAGGAGGATATTTGTTCCAGTCTCTCCTATAACAGTGCCTGTTCCTCCTGTACTTACTCTTCATGTTTTCTTGTAAGAACAAGATCGTTTCACAGTGTTTCCTCCTCTGGTAATGTGCTCTTCAGTTAATTAGTCTTTTTTTCTTGATGGTTCACAGTAAACTATCCCCAAAGCAGCTGCCATTTGAGCTGCTGGTGGGAAACCCTTCTTTCTTTGCAGCTTACTAGTGTTGGCAGCTGCAGGGGAAGGGGTTAGAGAGCAGACAGGCAAGCAACCAGAGGAACTAGTAGTATCCCTAGCTTGTGAGGTGGATCTCTAGAGTTATGTTTTTCCTTTCGGACAGCAGACACTTGCTTAAATAATGTCAGCAGAAATAATACTCTCTAAACTGCAATGCCAAGGATTAGCCTAGCAGTTCTTGACCCAGACAAGGGAACATAAAATACCATCTTTTTGCACTGTGGTCTCAGCCCACCAATGCAGTATCTCAGGAGGTGTGGTGCTCAACCTTCCTTTTATCTCCTTCCTTCTCCTTTATGTCCTCAAGCCTTCTACATCT